>NC_047113.1:91228208-91243208 GCF_902500255.1 Thalassophryne amazonica | reverse complement strand
ATATTAGTAAGTAAGTAAGTAAATGTATTTATATAGTGCCTTTCACAGACATAAGGCCATGTACACACGTTGTCGGGTATTTGTAAAACCAAATATCTTACCCTTTCAGTTTGGGGAAAAAACTTCATCCACACTACGTCGTTTAAAAAAAAAATCCATCCACATCGAACTGTATAAATGTGTTGTAATTAGTCTGCCAAACCTTTGGGTGGCAGTACCGATTAAAATTCTATCCAATCAGGAGCCTTATTCTCTTGTCGTCACTTCCACAAAAACTAAAAACATGGCGCCAACCTCGTTCGTGTGAACCGATAAGGAGTCGGAATTACTTCTAACCGTAGTTTTAGAATACAAAGTTAACAAATATATGCACACAAAAAGCGCCTGGACAATGGACAATACCAACACTTTGAGAGCAGCCATGTACCCAGATGTTTAATACTGCCATGAACACTCCTGGCCAGTAGATGGTAGTAGCGGCCTTGAAAAAATGTCAAACAAAATTCCAGATAATCCATGTCTGCTACATTTAAGATGCGTGGAATTTAACAAATGCAAATACACTAACATCTATAAACCCAGAGAATATATTCACAAGCGTTTTAGGCACTAGAGTTTAATGCTGTTATCTGTGGACCCTGAACAGAGTGTCTGAAATGCATTTGTCCTGTCGTGAACGTCTGAGATTACCTTATGCTACCCATAATGCATTGCTGCCTGGCACAGCATGTGCTCACAAAACCTTAAAAATTAGCACATTACTTTAAAACGAAAACATATATCTGATATTTTCACTTTATAAACTTCAGACATGACAATAATTTTAAATAACTTGTCTAAAATGAGTGGTTAAAATTTGAACCATAAGTTGAACATGTATGCCTCTGGATGACTTGGTGACATTGCGATTATATTAGTATGGTGTTAAAGGAAATGACTTTTTTCTTTTTGGTCACCAGTTCTGCTTTGCTTACAGATGATAGTGGTTTCTGTTTGTACAGGGTAGACCAATATGCCTATTAGGAAACTTTTAACAGATAGGTCTCAACAGCTTTAACAGTTTTAAAAATGTTTTTTACTGTGCAGGTTAGTTTAGTACGTTATCGGTCTAAAAGTTATTGGACGGTAATTCATCGGAAGATAATTAGTCCGATGATGGTTTTTAAATTTATCTAAAAAGATAATCTGATAATGAAAACATTATCTTCGATAATTATGTTATCGGATTATCAGAAGTGTGCCCACCACTGTGTGTGTGTATATATATATATATATGTATATATATATATATATATATATATATATATATGTATATATATATATATATATATATATATATGTATATATATATATATATATATATATATATGTATATATATATATATATATATGTATATATATATATATATATATATATATTGTAATGGTTTTAGGAGCGGCGCTGCGTTGAACACAGCCGCTGCTGCAGCAGGACGCCTCAGCTCAGCAGCTTGAACAGCACAGATCCGTGTAACTTTCAACACTAATATTTGGGAATGTGTGTGTCAGAGTAAGTTTAATACTTTCCTGACATAATTTAATGTAATCTAATTTTACTGGCTCGATATCGAGGTCAAAATGGCATTTTATCATGGATTTTGCGAGCATTTTTCTGAGTGTGTTCAGTCGTGAATCTCCATTAAAAATGCATTAACATCCGGGTACTTCATCAATATTTTGCCTGGTTAGGAGACGTCATGTCGCTGTCCATGAAGGGACGTTTTCGTTTAGTGTGCAGCATTGGGAGTGCGCTCTCTAGTTCTCATATACAGCTCCATGGGTCTGAGTGTCTGGATGCCAGTAGATGGCAGTGTTCTATGCATTTTGACCCCGGTTATATCAGATGGTTGTCTAATCACAACTTGACTTTTGACTTTTTACATAGGAGTAAAATGGCATATTTTACAAAAGCACATTTCTATGTAAATACCAACACATGTCACGTCACATTAACGTGTTGGTTTTTACATAGAATGAATGAGTCAACCAATCAGTGTCATTTTACCCATAATGCCTTTGGCATCTGTCTGTGTTTGTTACAAAACTTCAGAATTAATGCATTATTTAAAATTAAAAGATGTGTGTTATATTTTAAGTTAAATGACAATTGACATCAATCTATCCGGATTAATTTGATTTTAAATCAAAACCATAATTCTGTGTCTCTCTCTCTCACTCTCACAGCTGCTTCACTTCTCCAAAATATCTGGTAAACAGGAGCTTCCAGCAGTGGGTAGGATGCACAAAGACAGAAGGGCTGACTCATTGTTTGTGTTTATGGTCACCTTTGATGCTACCAGAAGCGATCATGGTGTTAAAACTCAAAATCAGCTTGTTAGTAGTTGCAAGTGTACCGGAAACAATACTGAAAGTAATTGATTAGCTGTAGCTTCCGATAAAATAAAAGGTGGTTTATCAGTTTAGCTTTATAAAAGATAACTTTTCAGTTAGCAGATTAGCTGTTATCAAAGCTAACTTTTTGGATAGCTGTGCCCACCACTGTCCATTTTACATTTCAGTTTTACCCAGATCCTTTTATGAACCAATCTAATCATTCACAATTATTTGAGTAAAAATCAGATAAAGCACAGTGTGTTTTTCAGTATTACTATGAATCATCTCTATTGGAAATTTGTACAAATTGTAATCATGGTGGGCAGCATGGTGGCTTAGTGGTTTGCACTGTTACCTCACAGCAAGAAGGTCATGGGATCGATCCCCACCTGTGGCCTTTCTGTGTGGAGTTTGCATGTTCTCCCCGTGTTTGTGTGGGTAGGTGCTACAGCTTCCTCCCACATCTAAAGACATGCATGGACTGGAAACTTTAAATTGTCTGTAAGTGTGAGCGTGGAGTGTTTGCTGTGCCTTCTTTACCAAGTGGTGTGGTGTTCCTGTCCCCGGTCAGTTTCTCCTCTATGTGAACTCCCAGGAAATGGAGGTCCATGACCCTGTCCACACAGGTCCCCCAGTGATAATGGGCTGAATGTCTGTTTTGTTTCTCCTGAAGTCTGTGATTAGCTCCTTGGTTTTGGATGTGTTTAGGGGCGGGTTATTTTCTCTACACCACACTGTCAGCTGTTCCAGCTCATCCCAGTAGGTGGACTCATCTCCTCCAGTGATACAGCGGACCACTGTGGTGTCGTTTGCATACTTAATGAAGGTGTTGCTGGTGTGCACATGGGTGCAGTCAGAGGTATAGAGAGTGAAGAGCAGTGGGCTCAGCCCTAAGCCTTGAGGGGAACCGGTGCAGAGTGTGAGAGCTGTGGATACGTGAGGGCCGGTTCTGAGCATATCAGGATAGCATATTAGTTAAACACTTTCACAACAGATCTCACCATGTTTTCTTCTTCATGCTTCTTCACACCCCACAAAATCATGCTTACACTCACCCAAAACCATAAAGAAAGAAAGAATACATTACCCATCCACCAGAAAAAGGACACAAATTCAAATTTATCTACTAAGCATTGTTTCACTTCATGAAAACGTGCCAGTGATTAATAAAGAAAAGGAGAAAATGGTGCAGTTCACACAAAACTTTTGTGCATCAATCACAGCACTGGCCACACCCTAGAAAAGATTTAAGTGTAAAATAACACAAGTTTGAGGATCAACGTTAGTCTGCAGGCATTCTTGTGTTGAGATCCTCATCCTGCGACAAGGTGGAGTAACACAGCCAGCCACTAGAGGGTGACAGAGAGGTTTTTTCTTACTTCATCCCATCATGTGGTCTGTCCTTTATTTATATGTTGATTACATGACATAGAAAACACACATTTCACATAGAGCCTACTGTAGTCCACACACACACACAGACACCTGACTTCATTAACTGTGCTCTGCCTTCAGACTGTCAGCAGCAGTAACCATGGTAACGGGTGCAGAGAGCGATGGAGACTGTTGCGATTCACAGCCACTTCACACCAACGCATCATTAATGTCATTTAAGTCACCCCTCAGTGACATGTTCATCCCTCTGTCAGCTCTTTCTTTCATTCTGCTTTCTCCTCATCTATCGTGTCCCTTCTTCCACCTCGCTGTCTTTCTCTCCATCGTCTGTCTCACCCTGCGCTTCTCCCTAACTCAGGCTTTTATGGTATTCGGGGTTTTCTGATGACTCACGATACCTGGTCCTGATTTGTGTGTGGCATTGTGTGGCTGCGCTTCCTCCTCGATGCAGTGTGACGGTTCAGCTTTGACATTTATGCAATTATTTCACTTCCTGCATGAATAATCAAGAATTATGTGGCATACGACGCTTTCTCTGGAATGCATTTGTGTAATAAAATTATATTGAGTAAAGCACACCATCCAGAACAGCTTTCGCTTTCAGATACTTTCACAAATTTTCTATCATGCTCAATTCATCAGAGCAGGAATTAGGGGTTTTTTTTTTAACTCCTTTTAAATCCTTGCAGTGCACCGTCATTTCGCTGCAAACAGGAACACAGTATTGATTTCAATGGCAGATCAATAACAACACTTTCTCCAGTGAGAAATTGTTTCTCTTACAAGACTGTGCTCATAATTCAATAACTGTGACACAGGTCACTTGTCTTTTTGTGTAAAAATCTCCTAGACTCAACAACAAAACACACATGATATTGTATTTCAATCAGCTGTTTGTTAAATCTACCACTTTGAACCTTTTGTTAAAATAACAGTCAATATTAATGATTTGTTCAACAGCACTGAAGCAAAACTTATACATGGAGTTATACTGACACCTGCTGGCCACCAGCTGTGAGGACAGCAGTGATGCAGTGATTCAGTTTTTTGGATTACAACAGTGTGTGTGTGTGTGTGTGTGTGTGTGTGTGTGTGTGTGTGTGTGTGTGTGTGTGTGTGTGTGTGTGTGTGTGTGTGTGTGTGTGTGTGTGTGTGTGTGTGTGTGTGTGTGTGTGTGTGCGTGCACTTCACAACAGCAGATGATTTGAAAAAATAAATAGTTTTGGTTTGAACATTGCAGATTACTTTCATTCTTGTATAGAAATAGCAGGAAACAGTAGCAGGAAAGTTGGGGAGGGAGGAGGAGAATGATGATAAAAAGGTGATAGCATGTCATATCACTGCAATGCTGTGGGATATATAATGTTGTTGGAGTCTCTGTAGATGTTTCCCCAACTTTATTACATTTCATCAATTTAGCACTTGGGGTTTTACGACCTAACGCCCCTCACTTCTTGGGAGGCATATCAACAGTCTACCAGTCTGCATTCTGTACACAGTAAGTACATTTTAAGTCAAACAATGTGTACTTTAACTCGCTCGTGGCACACGCTGGCCCGTTTGGACTATAATTAAAGTACACCCTAGCCAACCACTATTATGTAGTAAGTAAAGTGTGATGCTTGCTACCTGATCTGAGTACCACATGAACTACGAAAATAAGGGCTCTAGTAAGCGGGTCATAATCTACAAGCGTAATATAGAAAATTTGGAGCTGAAGTAGATTTCTCATGGATGGTCGTATGAGGCTGTGTTTGAAGGTGGGATGTAGAAGGAGGTGTACATATGCTATATTATATGATTATTTGAATATAGTATTTTGTATTGTTTTAAACAGGTTATTGGAAGCGGCTCAGACAAAATTAAACAGAACATTTAGAATATTTGAAACACAGTACTCCACCTCCTGAACAGAGATTATTTAAACTTGAACTCATAGCAAATCTAAGATTTTATTCATCTTATGTACTTCCTGAAACGTTGTACAAAGTGTGAGAAAATATAAGATTTTATTCAGGTTATGTACCTACTAAAATGTTGTATAAATTGTGGGAAAATCTAAGATTTTATTCATCTTATGTACTTGCTGAAATGTTGCACAAATTGTGAGAAAATGTAAGATTTTATTTGGCTTATGTACTTATTGAAACATTGTACAAATTGTGAAAAAATGTAAGATTTTATTCGGCTTGTGTACTTATTGAAACGTTGTACAAATTGTGAGAAAATATAAGATTTTATTTAGCTTATGTACTTACGGAAATCTTGTACAAATTGTGAGAAAATATATGATTTTATTTAGCTTATGTACTTACGGAAATCTTGTACAAATTGTGAGAAAATATAAGATTTTATTCATCTTATGTACTTATTGAAATGTACAAATTATGAGAAATTATAATTTTTTATTCAACTATGTACTTACTGAAACTTTGTACAAATAGTGGGAAGTTTGTTGGTGTAATCAAAAAATGGATTTTAGCTAACGTCTCCTGTGTTGTCAAGTTAAACTCAGTCACAAGGAACACTGACAGCATGCCTTTCACAGTAAAAGTATTTGATGGGATGCTGGCATTAAACATTTTATTGTGAAATGGTGCGCGCAACAAGAAGTATGTGATGTTGTTTAACTGCTACCAGTAACATCGGCGAGCCATGCCATCTTGGAAGTACGAATGTTACAATGTTAATCAAAATAAAGGTTTCAAATAAAGATTTTGAAAATTAATTTCCAAAATTTTCAGAATTTAATTATGCACATCATTGTGTCATGTGCAAGCCATATCTGAAACCTGAGGCAGAATCTGACAATCAGTCAGAGAAACATGCGCGTCACATACACACACACAGATGCTTCATGCTTTATAGATAGGTAAGGCTGACCGTGTGTGTGTGTGTGTGTGTGTGTGTGTGTGTGTGTGTGTGTGTGTGTGTGTGTGTGTGTGTGTGTGTGTGTGTGTGTGTGTGTGTGTGTGTGTGTGTGCACATATGTTTTCAACCTAAGGGCCGCAGTGACCTCCCCCTTGGTGCCCCCAGTCACCATAGCAAGTTTGGTGATGATTGCTTATTACTGTAGCTGTGCATAGAGAATATGCACCTACACACACACACACACACACAGACAGTCAGCCTTATATATTTGATGCAGTGTTTCATTTTGCAGGAGGTATGAGGCACTGTGCATTTTGTGTGAGCAGTAGCTGGATTTGTGTGCAGTTTTGACAAAAAGAGACAGAGCTTTGAATATTTGTGAAAGCAGTTGTAAAAAATTGCAAAGAAACATTTTATCAGACAGAGTGTGTGTGATGTGTATTTGATGGAATGAAGTTCCGCACCTGTAATGATTCAATTTGGGACAATGCAGTGCTCTCAAATGGAATCAGTATCACAGGGTGCTGCTGATAGTGACACGAGAGTATTTGTTCCTCTTCCATTTCCTAAACTGTGGCTCAAAGGGTGTTTTTGGTTATTGTGCCAGGGCTGGATCCAGAGTGAAAATCTGACAGATGCATTTTTGCCCAATGATAAAATAAAAATTGTACACGTCTTGTTATTCAATAATCTTCATTCTTTTATTTGTGTGCAACATACACTGTCACACTTCTTTTAATATATTTATTATACTTCATGGACCATAGTGAACACTTCTGTCCTAAAAAACAACAACACTATAACAAAAATTGACTGTAAACAGGATCAAATTTATTGCCAAAATCTTTCAATTATACCTGAATCTATAAATGATTTTTTTTCAATTGATAAAATCAATAAAAATAAGACTGCATATATTCTTAATAATAATATATTGAGATACAGACAGTTCACAGAAGACATTTTCCATTGATACCAATCAAAATTAGAAACAGTCCACCAGGTAACAATATTCATCATATCCATGACTAAATACGAGGTCTATTAGAAAAGTATCCGACCTTATTATTTTTTTCAAAAACCATATGGATTTGAATCACGTGTGATTGCGTCAGACAAGCTTGAACCCTTGTGCGCATTCGTGAGATTTTCCACACCTGTCGGTTGCGTCATTCGCCTGTGAGCAGGCTTTGAGTGAGGAGTGGTCCAGCCCCCTCGTTGGATTTTCATTGCCAGGAAATGGCGGAATGATTTGGGCTTTTTTTTCCATCAGAATTTTTTCAGAAACTGTTAGAGACTAGCAGCTGGAAACCATTAGAAAAATTTTATCTGTCTTTCGGTGAAAATGTTATGGGCTTGGTAGAGAATAAGGAGTGTTACTGTCGCTTTAAGGACGGCCCCCAGCGGCTGTGGGGCACGCCGCGCTCAAAAGCCACCATCGACAGGCTGAACGACCATTTCATTTCTAAACGGATGGCTGTCTGGATCTGTGACCATCGTGTGCCATTTCTCTGGTTATCACAAGAGCTGGACATCAACGATTTTCTGGCAGATTTCACTTTTAACAAGAGATTTTGTCATGGAAAGCCGAGCGGAGGCTTCGCGCGTCACGATGGATTCGCTACTGGAGCGAGACAAAACCACCTCCGTTTTGGTCTCACAGGACGGCTTTGAGATAGGGGGTGGTGGCCAAGTGGTTAATGCGCTTGGTTTCAGTTCGGAAAGTTCTGGGTTCAAATCCCACCCCTGCCACATTTCTCCATGTAATGTGGAGTTGAGTCAGGAAGGGCATCCGGCGTAAAACCTGTGCCAAATCAACATGCAGATCCACCTTGGATTTGCTGTGGCGACCCCGAGTGCAAACAAGGGAGCAGCCGAAGGGACTTACTAGGACCGCTTTGAGATGGCGTTCAGACAGCTGTCGGTGGTTTTTCCATCGAGTGATTATCCGAGAAATTGTGGATGTGCCTGGACATGCCAGAATATGTCCCGTGAGGCTTCATCACGGCGTTGCTGTGCGAAGCCTCCACTCCTCTTTCCATGACAAAAACTCCTGTAACAGTGGAATGTGCCGTTCATTTCCAAACTGGACGCTGTTTTATCCGGGACGTCGTCTGAATAGCACAGGAATTGTGAAAAGACGTGGACATCAGCACTTTTTCGGCACATTGAGACAGACGTGCGGAGGAATTCCGTGCGTCGCGGCGTTGCCGCATGTTATCTCTGGAGAGATCTGAAAATGGCTGTGCACCGACGCTCCCCATTCAACCTGATGGAGCTTGAGAGATGCTGCAAAGAGGAATGGACAAAACTGCCCAAAGATACAGTTGTGCTCAAAAGTTTACATACCCTGGCAGAATTTTATTTTAATTTTTTCAAGCTATTTTTCAGAAAATATGAACGATGACACAAAACCGTTTTTTGTTTTTTTTTTTCACTCATGGTTAGTGGTTGGGTGAAGCCATTTGTTGTCAAACAACTGTGTTTACTCTTTAAATTATAATGACAACAGAAACTACCCAAATGAGCCTGATCAAAGGTTTACATACCCTTGTTCTTAATACTGTGTATTACCCCCTTTAACATCAGTGACAGTTTGGAGTCTTTTGTGGTAGTTGTAGATGAAGCTCTCTGATGGTAAAGCTGCTAGTGAATATGTCTTGGACTTTATTTGCATCAATTATGAAGAAATTCAAACAGTATGGCACTCTATGGTAAATCTGTATGGAGTAGACATTCTCAGAAACTGAGTCACAGTGCAAGAGAGAGAAGAGTGAGGAAAGCCACCAGGACACCCAGACAACCCAGAAGACATTATAGGCTTATGTGGCTGTGAATGTAGACATTGTGCACAGTGCAAATTTTACATTTTGCATCACCACTCTTCAGGTCCCATCACACTTAGTAGGAATGAGCAGGAATAAAGCAGAATCAACCAAAAGGAGAAAAAAAATTCAAAAATTCAAGCCTCATTCCGGAGGGACAGATATTCCGACAGCTGAGTAACAATGCCGTTCGAATACTCAGAATGTGGCCCAAACCTGCCTTGAATGATTCTTGCACATTCCGTGTGCATCAACTCCCGAAAGTCAGAGTCGCAGTCTGAATGGTCCCCCATGTCTGAACGGTTCCCCTTCAAACATGCAGTTGTAGAACCAAAACTTAAGAAACTAAACTTGGACCAATGAGAACTTAAGAACATTAGGTCAATATATAAACTTCCCTTCTTGGCCAAAATGTTGGAAAAACTGGTCTCTGTACAACTTACATCATTCTTAGAGTCACACAACATCTATGGCACATTTCAATCAGGGTTCTGTAAACACCATTCCACAGAAACTGCACTATTGAAAGTGTCCAGTGACATCATGATGTCTGCTGACTTGGGGAGATGTACAGTGTTGGTCTTGCTGGATCTGTCCTTGGCCTTCGACACGGTCGACCACCTGATCCTGATAAACAGGGTGCGGGATCCGATTGGGTTGTCCAGTCCAGTGCTCCAGTGGTTCTCCTCATACCTGGCTGGTAGGAGTTTTAGTGTGTTTGCCAACCATATTATGTCTGAGCCAGGCAACCTGCTGAGGTGCCCCAGGGCTCTGTTCTGGGCCCCCTCCTGTTTTTGCTGTATGCTCTTCCTCTTGGTCGGATAATCCAGCAGTTCATTGATGTGTCCTACCATCTATTTGCTGATGATCTTCAGTTGTACTGTTTGTTTAAGGCTTCTGAAGTTTACAAACTGAGTTCCTTGACCAACTGCTTGACATAAACTAAGTGGCTAAGCAACAACAGTACTCTTTTGCGCTTTCTGGCCTCTGTGGATGCCTTCAAAAAGCACCTTAAGCAAGTTATTTGTTTCAGTAAGCATTCTAGTCCAAACTGACCCCACACTGTGTTGCTGCATTTTATATTATGTATTTGATTGTATGATCTTTTATACAGTGGTATGCAAAAGTTTGGGCACCCCTGATAATATTCATGATTTTCATGATTTTGCTTTATAAATCATTGGTTGTCTAAATCAAAAATGTCAGTTAAATACATCGTATAGCAGACAAACACACTGATATTTGAGAAGTGAAATGAAGTTTCTAGTATTTACAGAAAGTGTGCAATAATTATTTAAACAAAGTAATTTGGACACCCTTGTCATTTTATTGATTTGAATACGTTTAACACTAATTATTGCAACACAAAATTGGTTTGGTAAGCTCATTGACCCTTGACCTCCTTATACAGGTGAATCCAATCATGAGAAAGGGTATTTAAGGTGGCCATCTGCAAATGTTTCCCCTCTTTGCATCTCTTCTAATGAGTGGCAACATGGGAGCCTCTAAACAACTCTCAAATGACCTGAAAACAAAGATTGTTCAACATCATGGTTTAGGGGAAGGATACAAAAAAAGCTATCTCAGAGATTTCAGCTGTCAGTTTCCACTGTGAGGAACATAGTGAGGAAATGGAAGACCACAGGCACAGTACTAGTTAAGGCCCGAAGTGGCAGGCCAAGAAAAATCTCAGATAAGCTGAAGCGAAAGATAGTGAGAACAGTCATCGTCAACCCACAGACCTTCTCCAAAGACCTAGAACATGAACTTGCTGCAGATAGTGTCTCTATCATCGTTCAACTACTTTGCACAAGGAGATACTGTAATGCAGAGAAAGCCTTTTCTGTGTGCACGCCACAAACAGTCGCTTGAGGTATGCTAAAGCACAATCTGACAAGCCAGACCCGACCATCGCTGGCAGAGGAGAGAAGGAGGCTGTACGGACACTACACCAGACTGATGGAGGAGCACACAGTGCAAGACCCACAGTCCTACAACTACCTCAGGATGGACCCTGCCATGTTTGATGAGTTGGTGCAGCGGGTAGGGCCAAGGATCCAGAGGCACCAGAATGAGGAAAGCACTACCTGCAGGCCTGAAGCTGGTCATCACCGTGAGGTACCTGGTGTCAGATAACAAGTACCCCAGCCTGACGTACAGCTTCCATGTGGCAATCTCATCATCCAGAGGTCTGCCAAGCCTTCCTGGAAGAGTACAAGACTGAGGTCATCACCTGCCCCACCACACCAGAGGAATAGACACCCATTGGGGAGGTTTTCCGGAGCAGGTGGCAACTTCCTCATGCATTGGGGCCCTAGAAGGAAAACATGTGGCCATCAGGAAACCTGCCAGGAATGGCTCCTTGTACTACAGTTACAAGGGCTTCTGTTCTGTGGTTCTCATGGGCCTCGTAGATGGGGACTACAACTTCCTGTGGGCGGATATTGGGGCATGTGGTCGTATGTCTGACACTCAGATCTTCAATGAGTTTGAGCTCAAGCAGTGCCTTGAGGATGAGAGCGTAAGGTTCTCTGAGCCATCTCCCATGCCCCATGATGACATTCCTATGCCATAATGCATCTTGGAAGATGATGCCTTCGGGATTAGGATCTACCTGATGAAGCCATATGGCCACAGGAATGTCCAAAGGGATGAGAGGATCTTCACCTACCGGGTCTCCAGGGGCCGAAGTATGGTGGAGAATGCATTTGGGATCCTGGCCCAGAGATGGCAAGTCCTCGTTACCACCATGCAGCTAAGGCCTTCCATTGTCGAGTGCCATGTCTGCCTGCACAACCTGATGAGGTTGTTGTACCCTGCTCTCCACAATGGCCTGGTGGATGAGGAAGATGAGCAGCACAACATTGTGCCACGAGCCTGGAGACAGCATGCCCAGCTTGCAGACATACAGAATGTAGCAGGAGGACAAGGGGACACTAAGGCTGGGAAGAGGCAACATGACATCCTGAAACACTAATTCAACCACCCTGTAGGAGCCACACCCTGGCAGGACTAGATGGTTGATGGTTAACACACCCACATGCCCCATCTACGTGCTCACGACATGCACCAATGTCGTGACATGGTTGCGTTCATTCAGCCATACATGATCCTCCCCCATGCCCTAACTGTACCTATAATCACTACGTGACCACCTCCCCTCCACACATGTCCATTACTCCCCCATAACTCCCCACTCCCCAACCCACACGGAATTAAAACGTGTCCCCACATCAACACCACCCCGTTTATGGGCACCCGTCCCTAAACAACAGATGAATGTTCAGCTTGTAATGCGAACACAAACTGGAGTGACACTGGATTGGATGATACATGACATATGTACACCGTATATGGTGTTGAATTACATGTTGGAATCATTAATAAATGTCATTAATGGCATGTGTGTCCTATCTTCTATCCCAGGTCGTCAGGTCCAGTCCATACCTCATTCCACTGACATGCGACAACACAACACAGCACAACACAGATCACTGATACTATCTACAGGTGTTGAGGCGGATGACAAAGGATGAGAAATACAGATGATTAAGAGTAAAGCAAGATACAGTGCAAGCATAACAGTGCACATATAAATGTAACTGTACCACGTGTAGACATGAAAGGTCTGGGGGTGCAGTTATGAGATACATTTAATAAACACATAGGATGGGACGTATGTCCAGGGCATGACTATACACAGGACAGATAGTGTCCAAAAAGATAGGACACAAGGCATGACAGCTGTGTGTCAGGGTGTTGTAGGTTAAAAGGGATAGCATATGATACATCTTATACTGTTCATCCACTAGGGCCATGAGGTGCACATATGACACCATGTCAATGACGTAACGTTCAGTTATTACAATGGAAATGAGTACCAAGACCAGCAATGAGGCCGGTGATGTCCAGGCAGCGGGACCCCTGAACAAACACAGATACTGCAGGTCGCAGAATGGACCTGTATACTGATATGACATTGCAGATATTGATGTAGATGACAGGCATTTGTCCACAACAGCCGCCCTCCAAGAAACGAATGAAAAAACAAAAAACACCCTCCACATGAAACATGAGACAGGAATAAAAACAAAACAAAACACAATATTAAAGAAAAAAATTAAACCAAAACCCACCCTCCACATGGTGTATATACAGTATGTTACGATGATGTGACCAGTCCTTTCCCCCATGCCCCTGGTTGGACCTGCTCACTCTGCTGTGTAGGGGTGCACAATTGGCAGGGGGGGTGTTCAGTTCAGGGTTGGTACCGTCCAGGTCGGTGTGGATTTGCTGTGTGAAGCTGCTGTTGGAACCACCACTGATGACACAAAGGTCTGTGAGGTTCCCTATGCCCTGGCTCTGAACGGGTGTGGGTGATGGCTGTGGCAGTGGGGTGCTGGCAGGGTAGGTGGTTGGGGCACCCTGTGGCCTGGGGAGGGGAGGCGGGGGGGGGGGGGGATGTGTTGCTGCTGGTATTGTTGCTGCACCCAGCTGGCCTCCTGGGAGCCCCACACAGTGGTGGGTGGTGGACCTGTCCTGGCCACTGCAATGGGTGTGGCTGCCACCCCATTGTTGGGTACTGCTGCCTGCTGGGCCCAGGGATGGGTGCAGGAGAGTAGGGCATGAGGAATATGCCTGCCAACTGCTGCTGCTGGCTCTGCGTGGTTGCTGCCTGCTGCAGTTCGTACTGGTACCTCTGCAACAGTCTGCTGACCTCACCCTGGAACCTGAGCCACATGGGGTGGGAAAGTGTACGCCACTTCCTTCATGAATTCTGCAAAGGTGACCTTCTACTGTTGAAGGTGACTTGTCGGTGTTCGACAGCTTTTGGAGCAGCTGTCTCTGGAGTTCGGTGATGTGGCTCATGGTGGCCTCAGTGTCATCAGCAGGCCTGGACCTGTACTCCATGCAGGTGTCTGTGTCGGACGGAGCAGCTGTGGGGGGATGGTGATGTGTGCTGTCAGACTCTGACTCAGAGAGGGGTGCTACTGCTGTGGCGGTCGGTAGTGCCCTGGCCTTTGTCCATCTCCCTCACATTCTCCTCCCACAGCAAGTCCTTCAGCCCTTCTTGATGTAGTTCCGGTTTTTCTTGTTCAGGATGCAGATCTGCTGGAGCCAGTTGACTATATCCTGCTCCTACTCTTCGTTGAAGTCAGCTGTGACCATCTCCTGCTTGTGTTTCTTCTGGCACATGGCTGCATCACAGGGAGGGTGCTCATTGTTTCAATGGTGACTTCTGGCGCTGGCTCTAGGACCTTGGCGACTGTGTGACAGGGATCCAGCGGGCATGGACCCAGCTTCTACCCATGGAGGTGTTACATGTGGTAACACAGAAGCTTGGTCCCCAGGGCCTCCTTGTGTTGTGGCACGTCTGCCCGTCTATGGCCGCGAACAGTGGTGATGCTCTTGGTTTTGATGATCCTCTTCCTTGGCACCATGACGTAATTTCTTCCTTTGGTAGAAACACTGTTGAAACACAAATCGATATTTGCTTGCTGACCATGTGAATCCTCAATGCGTACAGGAGTTCAAG
>NC_047113.1:89706612-89958195 GCF_902500255.1 Thalassophryne amazonica | reverse complement strand
TATATATATCTATATACGAGGTCTGTCAATAAAGTATAGGTCCTTTTATTTTTTTCAGAAACTATATGGATTCATTCATATGTTTTTACGTCAACATGCTTGAAGCTCGTGCGCATGCGTGAGTTTTTCCACGCCTGTCGTGACGTCATTCGCCTGTGAGCACTCCTTGTGGGAGGAGTCGTCCAGCCCCTCGTGGAATTCCTTGTCTGAGAAGTTGCGCTTTGTTTGATCAAAATTTTTTCAAACCTGTGAGGACACATTGAAGTGGAACGGTTCGAAAAATAAGCTCGTTTTCAGTGAAATTTTAACGGCTGATGAGAGATTTTGAGGTGATTCTGTCGCTTTAAGGACTTCCCACGGTGCGAGACGTCGTGCAGCGCTCTCAGCCGCCGTCGTCAGCCTGTTTTCAAGCTGAAAACCTCCACATTTCAGGCTCTATTGATGCAGGACGTCGTGAGAGAACAGAGAAGTTCAGAAGAAGTCGGTTTCAGCATTTTATCCGGAGATTCCACTGTTAAAGGAGATTTTTTAATGAAAGACGTGCGGGCGGATTGCAGCGTCGGCTCGCAGCCGCCGCGACGCTCCGCCACAGGAAAAACACCTCTGTTGGAAGCCTTAAGGACAAGTTGGACATGTCCTGCTGTTAAACAATTTCATATACTCACTCCACTGAAAGCCATCAAAAGCGCTGGATTTTCAAATGGTTATCAACACGGAGGTGTTTTTCTTGTGCCGCCGCACTGCGTCGGCTGCATCCCGACGCGCGGACCGTCCGCATGTCTTTCATAAAAAAATCTCCTTTAACAGTGGAATATCCGGATAAAATGCTGAAACCGACTTCTTCTGAAACTTCTCTGTTCTCTCACGACGTCCTGGATCAATAGAGCCTGAAATGTGGAGGTTTTCAGCTTGAACAGGCTGACGACACGCTGAGAGCGCTGAGCGACGTCTCGCACCGTGGGAAGTCTTAAAGTGACAGAATCACCTCAATCTCATCAGCAGTTAAAATTTTCACTGAAAACCAGCTTAATTTTTCGAACCGTGTCCACTTCGATGTGTCTCACAGGTTTAGAAAAATTTTGATCAAACAACGCGCCAGTCTCCTCAGCAACTTCTCAGACAAAGGAATTCCGACGAGGGGCTGGACGACTCCTCCAAAGGAGCTGCTCACAGGCGAATGACGGTCACCGACAGGCGTGGAAAAACTCATGCATGCGCACGAGGGTTCAAGCATGTCTGACTTAAAACATATGAATGAAATCCTATTAGTTTTGAAAAAAATAAAAGGACCTATACTTTATTGACAGCCCTCGTATAACTATATATATATATATAAGCACAAGTTTGACATGTTGTAGCTTCACAAATATAAGGTGAATGTTTGCCCTGCTTCATTGTAAATCATATAAATAGCTGACAGATTGAGTAATTTAATACGATAGCAACAGCAATATATGTAATCAAACCAAAATATTGCAGAAACCCGTGCCTGCGTATGCATGTTCTGTTTACATATGAGAACAAAAACCATTAAATTAATATAGGGTCCAAAAATGTGCAAAAGAAGAAACAAAAAGATTGTTACACACAAATAATTACCTCAGTGCAAAACATATGCCAGACTGTAGATATCATAAAATATGTGTATTGCTGTACCAATGTTTTCAGGTTGATTAACTAAGTTTGTTCTTGCCTTCTGATTGCAGATGTCAGACTCAACCTTGGTAGTGTTACTGGAAGGTATTACCAGCCTCCAGACATTGTACCACCAGTGCTAAAGAAGCCGGAGGTTCCTGGACCTACACAAACCAGGACATACATGAATGTAGGCACAAGCAGCAGTCTCAGCTTCAGAACAAACCAGATATCGACAGCCAGGGTATGTTTAGAGATCTCCTGTTTCTTGTTTCATACTTTATATGGGCTGCAGGAACCGTCAAATTCTGTTACAGCACAAATCTGCTCTTTAAATATTGTTTGAGAGTGTAAAAAAGTCAAAGTTGTGGTGTGTAAATGTTTTCAGCATGTTTGTATGTGCTTCTAACGATAGAGCTCCAGGTGAAGCTGCAGTCGGCAGAAGATCGATGTCACCTTCTTAAGAAGCATCTTGACAGCGTGAACAAGATGATTGAAAGTGTAAAGAAGGGGAGACACGTTGTGTTTGAAGAACAGGTACCCTAATTCTGTCAAATAGTTCAAACTTAAGACCAGGATTTTCAGATTGAAGCTGTGTTTGCATTATCACAGCAAAACATATTTTGCATTCATCGTCTTTATTACTGTATGGCAGCCAATGACCCCTTGGTACATTCAGTAACAGGATAAACAGGATTTTCTAAATATTGCACAGTAATCTATTTCCTGCCTGTAGTTAATTAATTAGATGTGTTTTTGCTATAGTGGTGATAATATTTGTTTCCTGCAGGAAACGTCAAAACCTCAGCAGTCGGCACCACTGAAGGAGCTTCTGTGCAAAAAATTCCTTTTGTTTTAGGAACAGTAAGTCCCCTCTCATGCTTCGTCACCTTGAACACATTATATCACTGATAGAATGGTTTCCCTTCATGGCTGACATTGTCTCCTTTCTGTCACAGTCAACAGGCCCCAGTTATTCAGTATATGCCAACCTACAAAGGGTGCTGCACATGATGAAGCATCACCATCCCCAGCTGTGCAACCAAAAGCGTGAGCAGCAAAGGGCCGGCTCTGGGGCCAAGAGAAGCATGAAAAAGAGCTTCTCACCCCGACAGCAGGTCTGAGCTACCAGCTGAGTACCTGAGCATGATTTCAGACCTGCTCCTGCTTCTGCAGGATGAGCTTGGGATCATGAGCTTGTGAGTAAATAGTCACACAAATGCCTGTATTTAACCCCCCTCCCCCAACCAGATTGACCGTTTTGTTTTTTAACTCACTACAACTAATTTCTTAATTGTTTTAAAAAATGATGAGCCTGATTTTGACAAACACATGCACACCCAGACCTACAGACAATTTAAAGTTTCTAATCCACTTAACCTGCACGTCTTTGGATGTGGGAGGAAACCGCAGCACCCGCACACAAACACGGGGAGAACATGCAAACATTACCCAGAAAGGCAACAGATGGGAATCAATCCCATGACCTTCTCACTGTAAGGCAGCAGTGCTCACCACTGCGCCACTGTGTTCCCCCAGTTCCCTCTAATTAAAGCTACATATATGTTAATTTTTGCCAAACATAAACAAAATAGTGAAGAATCACTTTAATCTTTTGTTGTGTGTGTGTATGTGTGTGTGTCAGTGAGCAAATGGACTTGATGCAGAGATTAGATGCAGCCAAACAACCGGAGCACAGGCTGGACCTGCAGAGGTTGCTGGAAAATGTGGATGCATGGATCAAAGAGAAGGCCGCACAAATCATTCAAGTCCGCCAACACCAGCAGGCGGTATGTGAACTGATTTTGTAAATCTCAGAAACTGATACTAACATGTGAAGTATGTGGGAGGAGGCGGGACTAGGGGAAGAGATGCCAACAACAGAAAGCAGCAGTGAAGAGAAACTTTTTTAACTGATGTTAAGATGACAGTATTCAAGCTTCTTTTATTGGTATGGATGGGATGGATAGAGGTAGGAGGCTGGAGTCTGATGATTGTGGTATTTTGTGCATCCACAGGTTCAGAGGTTGACCACGGACATTTGGCACACAGATGAGGCAGCAATGATCAGGCCTCCAACTCCAACACCCGTCATCGTCACCCGCAGACGAAGAGACACCGACGTCTCAAAGGGACTCGGAAGACAAGAAACTATCTGAAAGAGAAAGACTGTCGTTGGGAGTGATGTTGAGCTTTAATTCAAAGGGTTTGACAAAATTGTAGCATTTAAAAAAAAAAAACAGCCATTTATTTACAGTTACTGGACAAAGTAACTGGACAAACTATGAATATTGTTGATAGGATTAAAGGATTCAAAGGAGTTTATTGTCATATGCACATAGGAACACGTTCCCTGCACAATGAAATGTGTTTACTGCATTTTTACCCATCCTAATTGCCAGTTAGGAGCAGAGTCCTCCTGTACACAGGAATGTTTTTATTATTATTATTTATTCCTAACCTGGCATTTTTAAACCATGTATTTAAAATATATACACATTTCTTGGAGTGTATATATATTTTCAAATGGAGCCAAAGTAATCGGTTTCTAATAAATTATTTTTCATATAATTAAGTGTATGTTTTTTTTTAAAGAAACTATGTGGGTGAAGTATTGATTGGAATTTTAAATTTTAGTGCAGATCTTTGAAATCTCCACATTCATCATCATTACAGCATTTTCCTGCATTTTTGTCATTTTATTATGAAATAAGCCCTAAATAATGTAAATATTTGTAGGGTTAGTTGAGTGGTATGTATTGTCTGGGCATAGGCTGGTGAGGGTATGCACTCTACTGAGTGTCTGTCTACTTTATTATGTTTTACTGGCACGAACAGCCTCTTCATTTTGTTGGGACGTCTTCTAAATTAGAACCACTAGGTGGCGGTGTCAGCCTTTGTTTATACACGTGCAGGCTTTTCCCTGAACTGTGCCATGAAGCTGCACACAGTAATAAGTCTGAACTTTATTGGCTCACATGTAGAATAAAGCCCATCTCAAGCAGCACTAGAGACAAAGCAAATGCTTTCTGAGCCGATTCACAGCACCTGGCTGGACAGCTGAGTAAATGTAGCTCTGACCCCACGACAAACGGATGTGGCTTCTGTCGCAGCGGGAGTGGGTGGAATTGCTTTTCCCCACAATATATTGCTTTTTTTTTTTTTTTTTTTTTAAGCAAATGATCTCAGATGAGACATTTTTAACATAGCTGAGATTTTCTGTTTGACATCTTTAAAGTACTAAATAAGTGCACAAGACACTTAACATTCCAGTGTTACTTCAGTCCTCAGTCCACATTTTTGCCTCATTACATTTCTTAAATAACCAACTGAACTGAAACAATCCTGCAAATAGTGATAGAAGCACTAAATTCTGCAAAAAATACTCCTCAGACATTACTCTTTGAAAAAACAAACCGATTGCCCACTTGAATTTTCAATAGGCATCCAGGTAGGGGTCACAAGGGTCAAAATTAAAATATGCTCCAATCATATTGAAAACTATATTGCATTATTTGTCTGACCAGAAATATTCCAAAAAGGTAGAGTTTGGACTATCTATGACTGAATGTTCTGGAGTTATGAGGTACAAACAGCAAGAATGGTGACAAAGGTCAATTTCAGTTTGGACAGGGGTCAGAAGTTAAAGTTGCTCCAATTTTGGTAACAAGTGCAAATTATTGTTTGAGCTAACAGGATTAATAAAAGGAATAGTTTGTTGAATGCTTGGTCTGCAAAGGTCAAACAATGTCGATGTCCATTGGTTTCTATGACGTGACATATGTTACCCCGTAACATAACTAAACATGATTTTCCCTGATGGATAGGACATGCAAAGGATAAATGGTCAGTGACTGAGCAAATGGGTCTGCAAAATGTCCATAAGCAACTCTTCGAAATCTGAATGTTGAGCAATGAAATTGGGCATTGTGACAGATACAGGTCAGAACCAGTCAACCTCCTATTTCAGGCCATATTGACATTTTCCCCCCCAAACATGTAAAATAAAACACAGACACACCTATTAAGTTGCTTGTGAAGCATTGTTGCTGGTTGCAAGACCCTGGAGGCCACTGTTACATCTGTGTTTCCACTATCTGAACTATTTTCAAATACAACCTAAACATGAATCTGGAAAAAAAGTTTATTTTGCCCTTTGGTAACGATGGACCACCACCCATACATAAAATTCATGTGTGTTGATTTCAGATTGTTGAGGTTCAAGGCTGTTATGCAAAAGAGATGACACAAAGGCAATTATGGGTACATACTCATAATTCCCTTCATGCCAGCCTCAAGTGACCCAGGACCTGTATTTGAGAAAGTTATTTTGAGTGGCTCAAATGAAGATGTTTGTGTTTTGGATGTTGCATCATGGTCAAATCCCATAATTTGACAGATGGCATTCTAAATTCAGTACAGCTGGACCTCAATGCTGCGTTGTCAACTGTTTTGCATCATGAGAGGAAAAACAGCTTCAACGTAGTTGTTGCTTTCTGAATTCGGCTCGTTTCAGGTCCTTATGAAACCAACGTCTGGTTCTGGCATTCTCAGAGTGATTCACAGTTCACGGGCCTGGTTAATGTCGAATGAAGTGAACCAGTGTTTCACCGAGAGAAAGTGAACCTATCTGCATTGTTTCCGTGCTTCCATATTAGATTACGGCACATAGCACGATGCAGCAATAAGGTTAACCGAGACAAGTCAGGACCTCTCCTTGCACACATACATCTCCGTACTCTTGATGGAAAACATTCTGGTGCCTTATGACTGAGTGCAGGCCTTGCTAAAACTACAATTGGTCTTGGGGATGCTGCACACTGCAAAAATTCAATGCAGTCAGCACAGTCAACTGAACGAAGTATCACTCCTGCATGAGCATGCAGGCAAGGACACTCGTGCACACAAACACTTCCTTTAGACTAATCAGTTTTTGCAACATAGGCAGGACTTTGCTGGCCTTGGAATCCAGCCATGTGTCCTGTTTGAGGCATAATAGTAAACGCTGTGTAAGGGGGGTGGGGGGTGACAGTGTGGAACACATCGGAGACAGCTCCTTCAATTTGACTAGTTGAAACATTAATTGCACACAATACTGTCATTGGCAAATGATCATCATGATAGTTTGCTGTGATAAACATCTCCGGCTTGCAATCATATCTACATAAGAAATATTAGAACATAATAGATATTCCTATGAAGTAAGCCACTGCGGCCTAATGGTTAATTGGGTAATCTTTAATCTGCAGTAAGTGTTGAAATTAAGGAGGTGCCAATTCACATTTGAGATACAATATAGAAAGTGCCCCATCTTATTCAGAAATAGGATGAGATTTCACCAAGCAGCCAAAATGCACTGGTGTCTCTTCCAGGTTCAACCAATGTGTAGAAAATCTTTACATGCAGCACATCAGGTTTCACACCAAATTACTTCATCTTCACCAGTCTGTAAGGATTTGCCACCAACTGCAATTGTATGGATTACAGACAAAGTTGAACATTTTTATTCAAATAACAGACCAAAGATGATAGAGCTATCTAATGCTAATATCTTTGATTTCCACTACAAAAAGATTTGTCAAATTCAAAGCTCCAACACTGACACTGCTGTAAATAACAAATACATGAATTGTTTAACAATATTCAAACTTTATTGGCTTTACATTGTAAAACTAAAGGGAACACCAGAAAAAAAAAAAAAAGCAAAAAAGATTTGAGGTTGAAACAACAATAAAAATCAAGTACAAACAAAATGTGGTTGGTACTGTGGCAACTGCTGGAGCAGGATATGAACCAAGTCAAAGAATCCCATTGACATGATGGAGGGTTTCAAATTACGGCACTGTGGTATTTGCACATAGAAGGCAAAAGAAGAAATCATAATTTGTTTTTAACTTAGTCTTGGAAGTGAACAGTCAGACTGAAAACTGGTGACATCTCCAAGAAATATGTACCTTGGAACTGAAGTTGTGTGTGTGGGGTGGGGGGGGGGGGGGGGGAACCCCCATTATAATAGTTTAATGAGCATTACCAGGTTTGGAACTTACTATTTATACCAATCAACATGATACATTCGAGTACTGACAATCTGTAATGTGGGGGAGATCAGGGTGGCCCACATACACAATGGCAGTATAGCAATGTCCATTATGCTCCAAACCTGGATTCCATTAATTTCTGGAAAATAACATCCTATCCAGAAACCAAGTTATGAGGCAACCTGATCAGTTCCCTCTGAACGAAATGGAATAGTAAAACCACTTATATTATTTTTGCAATAAATAAAAGACTTTGCATTTGAGCTCAAAGCAGAGGTGAGAGTTTAGAATTCTAACTTTCCAGAAGCAGCCATGCAAAACCATGACATGACCACCCCCATATCAAGCTGTCCTACTTGACCAAAAACTGGGTAGTCCAACTTCTGTTTAATGTATCTAGCTGCACATACAAGGAAATAAAAGCTGAAATGCTGGACATTCTTTGCGTGTCCAACTTTTTGATCAGAAACCCAAATGTTTTAGCAAAAACAGTCGCGTTAGTCTTGTTGTTACAGTACTTTTTTTTTTAAGGGGGGCATACCAGAAAAATGTAGCTGTGGTAAAAGCAACCAGGGTGTTAGGTCTTTGGGCTGTAGCCTGATGCCACCAAGTGACTGATTTATTTCTTTAAAAAAAAAAAAAAAAAAAGCTTGTGAATGGTAAGCAACAGAACATGTGCAATCCAAAGACAACCCCCCCCCAACACACACAAAAAAGTTTCACCATTCCAATTGGTGGACATATAAATAAAACATGTTTAGCCATCAATCATTATCATTTAGTTTTTCTACAAGCATTTTTTCCTGAATCATGGAAAACAGACCAAATTACAAAAGCTCATCAGTGCAATGCTCAATTTCACACCAAAACAGACGACTTTGGTTTAATGCACAATGTTTCAAGGCATTCTTATATACTAGAATATGGCAGAGCGACAAAAGACAAAGTGGTTTAAAATGCATCTAAAGCTTATGAATATATGAAACACCAAATAATCACGCCAAGCATCCAGTATGCAATGGAGGGAGAAGCTAACACTGAAAGCTACACACAAAATGAAAAAGAAAAAAAAAAAAACATGATTCATTCAGGATTTTCAAGTTCAAATCTAACAAATTAATCAAAAACACCAGAGAGAAATATATACACAGGAGGAACACGCACACAAAATGAAACAGTTAGCAGGAAGCTAACTACAGCATTTGACAAGTTTCAACATGGCCAGAGCTGCTCAACTTCATGTCCAGTTGCTAATTCACACTGCAAGCACAACATTCTTAATTAACGCCAATGTCTGAAATACTCAGCACACCCCCACACCGAATCAAGCCCATTATTTTTTCTTTTTTTGCCTTTCCTCTACTTGCACGTTCATCTGTCACATCTTATAACTACAACTACCTTTTTAAATTAGTCATTTGTACAATATAGCCACAGAGAAGACTGTCAATATTCACATTGGAGAAAAAAAAAAAGTATTTTCTATATTTAGTGGAAAATGAAAATATCCATCATAACCAACACCCTCTGCTGTATTCTTCACCAACCAAAAACACCCTCCAGTCCAGCTATGATAATTTGTTCAACAAAATCAACCTACAAACCAACGACAATCAAATCAATCAGGTCTCAACCAAAAGACGTGACTCATTCCACTTTTTCAAATTATGCTGGACATCAAAGGCACTTCACTTCTTATCATCCATATCAACTAGGTATATATATATATATATATATACACACTGGTTTGTTTAGTTTACAGTGAGAGCTTCACAGACGAGGGAAATTTAAAACGCCCGGACTTTGCTCAACTGAGTAGCGATAAATTCGGAAAATAACCCACTCGAAACCATTATTTATGGGTAGAAACGCTTTTTAAACGAGTTTCACACTGGGTGTTCCAGGTTGGAGACGCACCAACAACAGGTAACACTTTCATATCAGTTGATGACAGCATGGCAAACGTGTTAGCTTATTTGTTGCAGCTGCTTGGATGTTTATTTGATAAAACTGCTCTAAAATGTTATCAAGTTAATTGTGTCCTATTATCTGTGCAAAATCACACATATTCAAAGAGCAAATATGGGTTGGGGCTGGACTTTAGTCCGAGCGCCCTCTGGTGGCCATTATTGGCCGATGAAAACATCACCGAGTTTAAATACAAATACATATATTTGATCACTTTTCAAGTCAGTTTAATGTACAATGGTTCATTTCAGGTCAGCTTTTGCCGAAAGTGACATGTATGCGACGCGCGCTCTGATTGGCTGATTACTGGTTACCATGACAGTTGTCCATGACAACGCGCATGACGTCACACAGCAGCTAAAAGGCACGATTAGAAAAACGAACTTGAACGTACTCCATAAATATCTAGGACAGCTTCGGAAAAAACACACAGATTGAAAGCTTACCAGGTAAGGAGAGAATCATTTATTAGCAAGTTGAAAGAGAACGAGCCCAACACACTGTAAGTTTGCATATAACAGCCATATAATAAACGAATTATTAATCTCGCTTGCTCGGTTAATAATCCTTTCATATTTTACAAGAGTGGTAAGTAAGCACAATAAACACCTCATGACTTGTTTACTATTTAAAACTTAATTGGGATCAATTTGGTCTGTCTTTTGAGTTCAGATCCTCTGTTGGGGTGTAAACCAACAAAATGATCATGTTTTTATTCACATGGAAAGGTCTGTTAACGTCTTTTAACAAAGGAAGAAAAAAATCTTTTAACTTTTATTTATTTATTGTTTGTTGTCTCACCTACCAAGCAACCGTGTTAGTTTCACACACACACACACACATACATATATATATATATATATATATATATATATATATATATATATATAATGAATTATGATAAGGGTTAGGGTTTAATTTTAACCATATATCTGCTTTCATAGGAGACCTTTGCGCACTTGTGGGAATTTAGCACAGTAGAACAATTCTAGTGTGGTCTGGTCCAATTTGGGAAATTTCACATTCATAAATTGAGAAACACATACGTATTTGGACAGTGACACAATAAAAATAAATAATAAATGAATAAAATTTTGGTTCTGTATGCCACCACAGTGCAGTCAAAATTACACATTCAAAAATGGTTGAAATGCTAAATTTCAGCATTAATTCAGTTACTTTAATAAAAATATTTATAGACTGTTTAATTTTAACATCACTGGTGGCGCTTTACAGAGGCAAAATTTATTTTGTTTATTTATTTATTCATTAATATATATATATATATATATATATATATATATATATATATATATATATATATATTCATTTATTCATAGAGTTTATTTATTTTTTCATTAATTGTTTCTTCAATAGTAGCCAATTAGTTACATAGTTTGGCTGTAATGTACCTTGGCACAGCTTGTAAGTTTGTTCTGCCTTCTGATTGCAGATGTCAGACTCAACCTCGGCAATAAGTTTTGTTGGAAGCTATTTCCAGCCTCCAGAGGTGAGACCACCAGTGCCAAGGAAGCCAGAGGTACATTATCCATCATGACTTTTGTTATCCATCCACTTTTGTTCTTGTTCACTTATATATATATATATACTCGTATATAATTTTGGTTCTGTATGCCACCACAGAGCAGTCGGAATTACACATTCAAAAATGGTTGAAATGCTAAATTTCAGCATTAATTCAATTGCTTCAATCCAAATATTTATTGATTTTTTTTTTTTTCTTCCATTTTAACATCACTGGTGGTGCTTTACAGAGGCAAAATTTAAAAAATTATGTTACTGGTGTGCCTGACTATTAATAGTTGGGAGTTGATTTATTTATTCATTAATTCGTTCTTCAATAGTAAGCCAATTAGTTACATAGTTAATATGTACCTTGGCACAGCTTGTAAGTTTGTTTTTGCGTTCTGATTGCAGATGTCAGACTCAGCTTCAGAGTTAAGTTTTGTTGGAAGCTATTTCCAGCCTCCAGAGGAGAGACCACCAGTGCCAAGGAAACCAGAGGTACATTATCCATCATGACTTTTGTTATCCATCCACTTTTGTTCTTGTTCACTTATATATATATATATATATACGAGGTCTGTCAATAAAGTATAGGTCCTTTTTATTTTTTTCAGAAACTATATGGATTTCATTCATATGTTTTTACGTCAGACATGCTTGAAGCCTCGTGCGCATGCGTGAGTTTTTCCACGCCTGTCGGTGACGTCATTCGCCTGTGAGCACTCCTTGTGGGAGGAGTCGTCCAGCCCCTCGTTGGAATTCCTTTGTCTGAGAAGTTGCGCTTTGTTTGATCAAAATTTTTTCTAAACCTGTGAGACACATTGAAGTGGACACGGTTCGAAAAATTAAGCTCGTTTTCAGTGAAAATTTTAACGGCTGATGAGAGATTTTGAGGTGATTCTGTCGCTTTAAGGACTTCCCACAGTGCGAGACGTCGTGCAGCGCTCTCAGCCGCCGTCGTCAGCCTGTTTCAAGCTGAAAACCTCCACATTTCAGGCTCTATTGATGCAGGACGTCGTGAGAGAACAGAGAAGTTTCAGAAGAAGTCGGTTTCAGCATTTTATCCGGAGATTCCACTGTTAAAGGAGATTTTTTTAATGAAAGACGTGCGGGCGGATTGCAGCGTCGGCTCGCAGCCGCCGCGACGCTCCGCCACAGGAAAAACACCTCTGTTGGAAGCCTTAAGGACAAGTTGGAACATGTCCTGCTGTTAAACAATTTCTCATATACTCACTCCACTGAAAGCCATCAAAAGCCGCCTGGATTTTACAAATGGTTATCAACACGGAGGTGTTTTTCTTGTGCCGCCACACTGCGTCGGCTGCATCCCGACGCGCGGACCCGTCCGCATGTCTTTCATTAAAAAAATCTCCTTTAACAGTGGAATATCCGGATAAAATGCTGAAACCGACTTCTTCTGAAACTTCTCTGTTCTCTCACGACGTCCTGGATCAATAGAGCCTGAAATGTGGAGGTTTTCAGCTTGAACAGGCTGACGACAGCGGCTGAGAGCGCTGAGCGACGTCTCGCACCGTGGGAAGTCCTTAAAGTGACAGAATCACCTCAAAATCTCTCATCAGCAGTTAAAATTTTCACTGAAAACCAGCTTAATTTTTCGAACCGTGTCCACTTCGATGTGTCTCACAGGTTTAGAAAAAATTTTGATCAAACAACGCGCCAGTCTCTCAGCAACTTCTCAGACAAAGGAATTCCGACGAGGGGCTGGACGACTCCTCCCACAAGGAGTGCTCACAGGCGAATGACGTCACCGACAGGCGTGGAAAAACTCACGCATGCGCACGAGGGTTCAAGCATGTCTGACTTAAAAACATATGAATGAAATCCATATAGTTTTTGAAAAAAATAAAAAGGACCTATACTTTATTGACAGCCCTCGTATAACTATATATATATATATAAGCACAAAGTTTGACATGTTGTAGCTTCACAAATATGAGGTGAATGTTTGCCCTGCTTCATTGTAAATCATATAAATAGCTGACAGATTGAGTAATTTAATACGATTAGCAACAGCAATATATGTAATCAAACCAAAATATTGCAGAACCCGTGCCTGCGTATGCATGTTCTGTTTACATATGAGAACAAAAACCATTAAATTAATATAGGGTCCAAAAATGTGCAAAAGAAGAAACAAAAAGATTGTTACACACAAATAATTACCTCAGTGCAAAACATATGCCAGACTGTAGATATCATAAAATATGTGTATTGCTGTACCAATGTTTTCAGGTTGATTAACTAAGTTTGTTCTTGCCTTCTGATTGCAGATGTCAGACTCAACCTTGGTTAGTGTTACTGGAAGGTATTACCAGCCTCCAGACATTGTACCACCAGTGCTAAAGAAGCTGGAGGTTCCTGGACCTACACAAACCAGGACATACATGAATGTAGGCACAAGCAGCAGTCTCAGGTTTCAGAACAAACCAGATATCGACAGCCAAGGTATGTTTAGAGATCTCCTGTTCTTGTTTCATACTTTATATGGCTGCAGGAACCGTCAAATTCTGTTACAGCACAAATCTGCTCTTTAAATATTGTTTGAGAGTGTAAAAAGTCAAAGTTGTGGTGTGTAAATGTTTTCAGCATGTTTGTATGTGCTTCTAACGATAGAGCTCCAGGTGAAGCTGCAGTCGGCAGAAGATCGATGTCACCTTCTTAAGAAGCATCTTGACAGCGTGAACAAGATGATTGAAAGTGTAAAGAAGGGGAGACACGTTGTGTTTGAAGAACAGGTACCCTAAATTCTGTCAAATAGTTCAAACTTAAGACCAGGATTTTTCAGATTGAAGCTGTGTTTGCATTATCACAGCAAAACATATTTGCATTCATCGTCTTTATTACTGTATGGCAGCCAATGACCCCTTGGTACATTTCAGTAACAGGATAAACAGGATTTTCTAAATATTGCACAGTAATCTATTTCCTGCCTGTAGTTAATTAATTAGATGTGTTTTTTGCTATAGTGGTGATAATATTTTGTTTCCTGCAGGAAACGTCAAAACCTCAGCAGTCGGCACCACTGAAGGAGCTTCTGTGCAAAAAAATTCCTTTTGTTTTAGGAACAGTAAGTCCCCTCTCATGCTTCGTCACCTTGAACACATTATATCACTGATAGAATGGTTTCCCTTCATGGCTGACATTGTCTCCTTTCTGTCACAGTCAACAGGCCCCAGTTATTCAGTATATGCCAACCTACAAAGGGTGCTGCACATGATGAAGCATCACCATCCCCAGCTGTGCAACCAAAAGCGTGAGCAGCAAAGGGCCGGCTCTGGGCCAAGAGAAGCATGAAAAAGAGCTTCTCACCCGACAGCAGGTCTGAGCTACCAGCTGAGTACCTGAGCATGATTTCAGACCTGCTCCTGCTTCTGCAGGATGAGCTTGGGATCATGAGCTTGTGAGTAAATAGTCACACAAATGCCTGTATTTAACCCCCCTCCCCCAACCAGATTGACCGTTTTTGTTTTTTAACTCACTACAACTAATTTCTTAATTGTTTTAAAAAATGATGAGCCTGATTTTGACAAACACATGCACACCCAGACCTACAGACAATTTAAAGTTTCCAATCCACTTAACCTGCACGTCTTTGGATGTGGGAGGAAACCGCAGCACCCGCACACAAACACGGGGAGAACATGCAACATTACCCAGAAAGGCAACAGATGGGAATCAATCCCATGACCTTCTCACTGTAAGGCAGCAGTGCTCACCACTGCGCCACTGTGTTCCCCCAGTTCCCTCTAATTAAAGCTACATATATGTTAATTTTGCCAAACATAAACAAAAATAGTGAAGAATCACTTTAATCTTTTGTTGTGTGTGTGTATGTGTGTGTGTCAGTGAGCAAATGGACTTGATGCAGAGATTAGATGCAGCCAAACAACCGGAGCACAGGCTGGACCTGCAGAGGTTGCTGGAAAATGTGGATGCATGGATCGAAGAGAAGGCCGCACAAATCATTCAAGTCCGCCAACACCAGCAGGCGGTATGTGAACTGATTTTGTAAATCTCAGAAACTGATACTAACATGTGAAGTATGTGGGAGGAGGCGGGACTAGGGGAAGAGATGCCAACAACAGAAAGCAGCAGTGAAGAGAAACTTTTTTTAACTGATGTTAAGATGACAGTATTCAAGCTTCTTTTATTGGTATGGATGGGATGGATAGAGGTAGGAGGCTGGAGTCTGATGATTGTGGTATTTTGTGCATCCACAGGTTCAGAGGTTGACCACGGACATTTGGCACACAGATGAGGCAGCAATGATCAGGCCTCCAACTCCAACACCCGTCATCGTCACCCCGCAGACGAAGAGACACCGACGTCTCAAAGGGACTCGGAAGACAAGAAACTATCTGAAAGAGAAAGACTGTCGTTGGGAGTGATGTTGAGCTTTAATTCAAAGGGTTTGACAAAATTGTAGCATTTAAAAAAAAACAGCCATTTATTTACAGTTACTGGACAAAGTAACTGGACAAACTATGAATATTGTTGATAGGATTAAAGGATTCAAAAGGAGTTTATTGTCATATGCACATAGGAACACGTTCCCTGCACAATGAAATGTGTTTACTGCATTTTTACCCATCCTAATTGCCAGTTAGGAGCAGAGTCCTCCTGTACACAGGAATGTTTTTATTATTATTATTTATTCCTAACCTGGCATTTTTTAAACCATGTATTTAAAATATATACACATTTCTTGGAGTGTATATATATTTTCAAATGGAGCCAAAGTAATCGGTTTCTAATAAATTATTTTTCATATAATTAAGTGTATGTTTTTTTAAAGAAACTATGTGGGTGAAAGTATGATTGGAATTTTAAATTTTAGTGCAGATCTTTGAAATCTCCAGATTCATCATCATTACAGCATTTTCCTGCATTTTTGTCATTTTATTATGAAATAAGCCCTAATAATGTAAATATTTGTAGGGTTAGTTGAGTGGTATGTATTGTCTGGGCATAGGCTGGTGAGGGTATGCACTCTACTGAGTGTCTGTCTACTTTATTATGTTTTACTGGCACGAACAGCCTCTTCATTTTGTTGGGACGTCTTCTAAATTAGAACCACTAGGTGGCGGTGTTCAGCCTTTGTTTTATACACGTGCAGGCTTTTCCCTGAACTGTGCCATGAAGCTGCACACAGTAATAAGTCTGAACTTTATTGGCTCACATGTAGAATAAAGCCCATCTCAAGCAGCACTAGAGACAAAGCAAATGCTTTCTGAGCCGATTCACAGCACCTGGCTGGACAGCTGAGTAAATGTAGCTCTGACCCCACGACAAACGGATGTGGCTTCTGTCGCAGCGGGAGTGGGTGGAATTGCTTTTCCCCACAATATATTGCTGTTTTTTTTTTTTTTTTTTTAAGCAAATGATCTCAGATGAGACATTTTTAACATAGCTGAGATTTTCTGTTTGACATCTTTAAAGTACTAAATAAGTGCACAAGACACTTAACATTCCAGTGTTACTTCAGTCCTCAGTCCACATTTTTGCCTCATTACATTTCTTAAATAACCAACTGAACTGAAACAATCCTGCAAATAGTGATAGAAGCACTAAATTCTGCAAAAAATACTCCTCAGACATTACTCTTTGAAAAAACAAACCGATTGCCCACTTGAATTTTCAATAGGCATCCAGGTAGGGGTCACAAGGGTCAAAATTAAAATATGCTCCAATCATATTGAAAACTATATTGCATTATTTGTCTGACCAGAAATATTCCAAAAAGGTAGAGTTTGGACTATCTATGACTGAATGTTCTGGAGTTATGAGGTACAAACAGCAAGAATGGTGACAAAGGTCAATTTCAGTTTGGACAGGGGTCAGAAGTTAAAGTTGCTCCAATTTTGGTAACAAGTGCAAATTATTGTTTGAGCTAACAGGATTAATAAAGGAATAGTTTGTTGAATGCTTGGTCTGCAAAGGTCAAACAATGTCGATGTCCATTGGTTTCTATGACGTGACATATGTTACCCCGTAACATAACTAAACATGATTTTCCCTGATGGATAGGACATGCAAAGGATAAATGGTCAGTGACTGAGCAAATGGGTCTGCAAAATGTCCATAAGCAAACTCTTCGAAATCTGAATGTTGAGCAATGAAATTGGGCATTGTGACAGATACAGGTCAGAACCAGTCAACCTCCTATTTCAGGCCCATGTTGACATTTTCCCCCCCAAACATGTAAAATAAAACACAGACCACCTATTAAGTTGCTTGTGAAGCATTGTTGCTGGTGCAAGACCCTGGAGGCCACTGTACATCTGTGTTTCCACTATCTGAAACTATTTTCAAATACAACCTAAACATGAATCTGGAAAAAAGTTTTTTTGCCCTTGGTAACGATGGCCACCACCATACCCAGGACCTGTATTGAGAAAGTATTTGAGTGGGCTCAATGAAGATGTTTGTGTTTGTTTGGATGTTGCATCATGGTCAAATCCCATAATTTGACAAGATGGCATCTAAATTCCGTACAGCTGGACCTCAATGCTGCGTTGTCAACTGTTTGCATCATGAGAGGAAAAAAACAGCTTCAACCGTAGTTGTTGCTTTCTGAATTCGGCTCGTTTCAGGTCCTTATGAACCAACGTCTGGTTCTGGCATTCTCAGAGTGATTCACAGTTCACGGCTGGGTAATGTCGAATGAAGTGAACCAGTGTTTCACCGAGAGAAAGTGAACCTATCTGCATTGTTTCCCGTGCTTCCATATTAGATTACGGCACATAGCACGATGCAGCAATAAGGTTAACCGAGACAAGTCAGGACCTCTCCTTGCACACATACATCTCCGTACTCTTGATGGAAAACATTCTGGTGCCTTATGACTGAGTGCAGGCCTTGCTAAAACTACAATTGGTCTTGGGGATGCTGCACACTGCAAAAATCAATGCAGTCAGCACAGTCAACTGAACGAAGTATCACTCCTGCATGAGCATGCAGGCAAGGACACTCGTGCACACAAACACTTCCTTTAGACTAATCAGTTTGTGCAACATAGCAGGACTTTGCTGGCCTTGGAATCCAGCCATGTGTCCTGTTTGAGGCATAATAGTAAACGCTGTGTAAGGGGGGTGGGGGGTGACAGTGTGGAACACATCGGAGACAGCTCCTTCAATTTGACTAGTTGAAACATTAATTGCACACAATACTGTCATTGGCAAATGATCATCATGATAGTTTGCTGTGATAAACATCTCCGGCTTGCAATCATATCTACATAAGAATATTAGAACATAATAGATATTCCTATGAAGTAAGCCACTGCGGCCTAATGGTTAATTGGGTAATCTTTAATCTGCAGTAAGTGTTGAAATTAAGGAGGTGCCAATTCACATTTGAGATACACTATAGAAAGTGCCCATCTTATTCAGAAATAGGATGAGATTTCACCAAGCAGCCAAAAGCACTGGTGTCTCTTCCAGGTTCAACCAATGTGTAGAAAATCTTTACATGCAGCACATCAGGTTTCACACCAAATTACTTCATCTTCACCAGTCTGTAAGGATTTGCCACCAACTGCAATTGTATGGATTACAGACAAAGTTGAACATTTTTATCAAATAACAGACCAAAGATGATAGAAGCTATCTAATGCTAATATCTTTGATTTCCACTACAAAAAGATTTGTCAAATTCAAAGCTCCAACACTGACACTGCTGTAAATAACCAAATACATGAATTGTTTAACAATATTCAAACTTTATTGGCTTTACATTGTAAAACTAAAGGGAACACCAGAAAAAACAAAAAGCAAAAAAGATTGAGGTTGAAACACAATAAAAATCAAGTACAAACAAAATGTGAGTTGGTACTGTGGCAACTGCTGGAGCAGGATATGAACCAAGTCAAAGAATCCCATTGACATGATGGAGGGTTCAAATTACGGCACTGTGGTATTTGCACATAGAAGGCAAAAGAAGAAATCATAATTTGTTTTTAACTAGTCTTGGAAGTGAACAGTCAGACTGAAAACTGGTGACATCTCCAAGAAATATGTACCTTGGAACTGAAGTTGTGTGTTGGGGTGGGGGGGGGGGGAACCCCCATTATAATAGTTTAATGAGCATTACCAGGTTTGGAACTTACTATTTATACCAATCAACATGAGACATTCGAGTACTGACAATCTGTAATGTGGGGGAGATCAGGGTGGCCCACATACACAATGGCAGTATAGCAATGTCCATTATGCTCCAAACCTGGATTCATTAATTTCTGGAAAATAACATCCTATCCAGAAACCAAGTTATGAGGCAACCTGATCAGTTCCCTCTGAACGAAATGGAATAGTAAAACCACTTATATTATTTTTGCAATAAATAAAAGACTTTGCATTTGAGCTCAAAGCAGAGGTGAGAGTTTAGAATTCTAACTTTCCAGAAGCAGCCATGCAAAACCATGACATGACCACCCCCATATCAAGCTGTCCTACTTGACCAAAAACTGGGTAGTCCAACTTCTGTTTAATGTATCTAGCTGCACATACAAGGAAATAAAAGCTGAAATGCTGGACATTCTTGCGTGTCCAACTTTTTGATCAGAAACCCAAATGTTTTAGCAAAAACAGTCGCATTAGTCTTGTTGTTACAGTACTTTTTTTTTAAGGGGGGCATACCAGAAAAATGTAGCTGTGGTAAAAGCAACCAGGGTGTGAAATGTTGCTGAAAAGCGTAGACAAGAAGCAGGCTTCATTTGGATGACAAGCCTCGTCAGCAACAGTTAATCAGCTGTCAAAGTGTCAACAGTTACACTGTGATAAGCATACGAATACTGTTGAAAAGCCATTCAAACAAAAGGTAGCCTGATAACTGTCTGGGTAACTGGTTTCAAAGAGTCCTCAATGGGTTTAATTAAGAAGTTAAGGCTGATAGTGAGAAAACAGACATTTAAACAGACCAACACAGATAACCCCTTCACAGGTGTCTAAAAGTGCCGAGTTCCTTCGATATTAAACAGGTGTGGCATACAATTTTACAAACCGTAACTATATTTGGATATCAACTGAATAAGGCACTTTTCTAAAGAGGTGCAGGGTCTAACTTGTCGGATACACTGCGAAAGGCAGGACAATGAACATCTATCAGTGTCTATGGATACCGGTGGTGTTATGACACACCAGCATGCCAACATATGATGCCATACTATTAGGGAATGCAGCTTATGTGGCAAATGAAGAGAATTGGATTATATCTCTCATGACTGGATGAAGGGGCCTTCACATGCAGAGAATGACCAATGGGGGTGCAGCTTGAGCAAAACTGGAGTCTGTTCTCTGTAGTTAGGTCTTTGGGCTGTAGCCTGATGCACCAAGTGACTGATTTATTTCTTTAAAAAAAAAAAAAAAAGCTTTGTGAATGTAAGCAACAGAACATGTGCAATCCAAAGACAACCCCCCCCCCACCCCACACACAAAAAAGTTTCACCATTCCAATTGGTGGACATATAAATAAAACATGTTTAGCCATCAATCATTATCATTTAGTTTTTCTACAAGCATTTTTCCTGAATCATGGAAACAGACCAAATTACAAAAGCTCATCAGTGCAATGCTCAATTTCACACCAAACAGACGGGACTTTGGTTTAATGCACAATGTTTTCAAGGCATCTTATATACTAGAAATGCAGAGCGACAAAGACAAAGTGGTTTAAAATGCATCTAAAGCTATGAATATATGAAACACCAAATAATCACGCCAAGCATCCAGTATGCAATGGAGGGAGAAGCTAACACTGAAAGCTACACACAAATGAAAAAAACAACAACAAAACATGATTCATTCAGGATTTTCAAGTTCAAATCTAACAAATTAATCAAAAACACCAGAGAGAAATATATACACAGGAGGAACACGCACACAAAATGAAACAGTTAGCAGGAAGCTAACTACAGCATTTGACAAGTTTCAACATGGCCAGAGCTGCTCAACTTCATGTCCAGTTGCTAATTCACACTGCAAGCACAACATTCTTAATTAACGCCAATGTCTGAAATACTCAGCACACCCCCACACCGAATCAAGCCCATTATTTTTTCTTTTTTTGCCTTTCCTCTACTTGCACGTTCATCTGTCACATCTTATAACTACAACTACCTTTTTAAATTAGTCATTTGTACAATATAGCCACAGAGAAGACTGTCAATATTCACATTGGAGAAAAAAAAAAAAGTATTTTCTATATTTAGTGGAAAATGAAAATATCCATCATAACCAACACCCTCTGCTGTATTCTTCCCAACCAAAAACACCCTCCAGTCCAGCTATGATAATTGTTCAACAAAATCAACCTACAAACCAACGACAATCAAATCAATCAGGTCTCAACCAAAAGACGTGACTCATTCCACTTTTTCAAATTATGCTGGACATCAAAGGCACTTCACTTCTTATCATCCATATCAACTAGGTATATATATATATATATATACACACTGGTTTGTTTAGTTTACAGTGAGAGCTTCACAGACGAGGGAAATTTAAAACGCCCGGACTTTGCTCAACTGAGTAGCGATAAATTCGGAAAATAACCCACTCGAAACCATATTTATGGGTAGAAACGCTTTTTAAACGAGTTTCACACTGGGTGTTCCAGGTTGGAGACGCACCAACAACAGGTAACACTTCATATCAGTTGATGACAGCATGGCAAACGTGTTAGCTTATTTGTTGCAGCTGCTTGGATGTTTATTTGATAAAACTGCTCTAAAATGTTATCAAGTTAATTGTGTCCTATTATCTGTGCAAAATCACACATATTCAAAGAGCAAATATGGGTTGGGGCTGGACTTTAGTCCGAGCGCCCTCTGGTGGCCATTATTGGCCGATGAAAACATCACCGAGTTTAAATACAAATACATATATTTGATCACTTTTCAAGTCAGTTTTAATGTACAATGGTCATTTCAGGTCAGCTTTTGCCGAAAGTGACATGTATGCGACGCGCGCTCTGATTGGCTGATTACTGGTTACCATGACAGTTGTCCATGACAACGCGCATGACGTCACACAGCAGCTAAAAGGCACGATTAGAAAAACGAACTTGAACGTACTCCATAAATATCTAGGACAGCTTCGGAAAAACACACAGATTGAAAGCTTACCAGGTAAGGAGAGAATCATTATTAGCAAGTTGAAAGAGAACGAGCCCAACACACTGTAAGTTTGCATATAACAGCCATATAATAAACGAATTATTAATCTCGCTTGCTCGGTTAATAATCCTTTCATATTTTACAAGAGTGGTAAGTAAGCACAATAAACACCTCATGACTTGTTTACTATTTAAAACTTAATTGGGATCAATTTGGTCTGTCTTTGAGTTCAGATCCTCTGTTGGGGTGTAAACCAACAAAATGATCATGTTTTTATTCACATGGAAAGGTCTGTTAAACGTTCTTTTAACAAAGGAAGAAAAAAAATCTTTTAACTTTTATTTATTTATGTTTGTTGTCTCACCTACCAAGCAACCGTGTTAGTTTCACACACACACACACACACATACATATATATATATATATATATATATATATATATATCTATATATATATATATATATATATATATATATAATGAATTATGATAAGGGTTAGGGTTAATTTTAACCATATATCTGCTTCATAGGAGACCTTTGCGCACTTGTGGGAATTTAGCACAGTAGAACAATTCTAGTGTGGTCTGGTCCAATTGGGAAATTTCACATTCATAAATTGAGAAACACATACGTATTTGGACAGTGACACAATAAAAATAAATAATAAATGAATAAAAATTTTGGTTCTGTATGCCACCACAGTGCAGTCAAATTACACATTCAAAAATGGTTGAAATGCTAAATTTCAGCATTAATTCAGTTACTTTAATAAAATATTTATAGACTGTTTAATTTTAACATCACTGGTGGCGCTTTACAGAGGCAAAATTTATTTTGTTTATTTATTTATTCATTAATATATAAAGTTTATTTTTTCATTAATTGTTTCTTCAATAGTAAGCCAATTAGTTACATAGTTTTGGCTGTAATGTACCTTGGCACAGCTTGTAAGTTTGTTCTTGCCTTCTGATTGCAGATGTCAGACTCAACCTCGGCAATAAGTTTTGTTGGAAGCTATTTCCAGCCTCCAGAGGTGAGACCACCAGTGCCAAGGAAGCCAGAGGTACATTATCCATCATGACTTTTGTTATCCATCCACTTTTGTTCCTGTTCACTTCTGTTCATTTTATATATATATATATATATATATATATATATATATATATATATATATATATATATATATATATATATATATATATATATACTCGTATATAATTTTGGTTCTGTATGCCACCACAGAGCAGTCGGAATTACACATTCAAAAATGGTTGAAATGCTAAATTTCAGCATTAATTCAATTGCTTCAATCCAAATATTTATTGATTTTTTTTTTCTTCCATTTTAACATCACTGGTGGTGCTTTACAGAGGCAAAATTAAAAAAAATTATGTTACTGGTGTGCCTGACTATTAATAGTTGGGAGTGATTTATTATTCATTAATTCATTCTTCAATAGTAAGCCAATTAGTTACATAGTTAATATGTACCTTGGCACAGCTTGTAAGTTTGTTTTTGCGTTCTGATTGCAGATGTCAGACTCAGCTTCAGAGTTAAGTTTTGTTGGAAGCTATTTCCAGCCTCCAGAGGAGAGACCACCAGTGCCAAGGAAACCAGAGGTACATTATCCATCATGACTTTTGTTATCCATCCACTTTTGTTCTTGTTCACATATATATATATATACGAGGTCTGTCAATAAAGTATAGGTCCTTTTTATTTTTTTCAAAAACTATATGGATTTCATTCATATGTTTTTACGTCAGACATGCTTGAAGCCTCGTGCGCATGCGTGAGTTTTTCCACGCCTGTCGGTGACGTCATTCGCCTGTGAGCACTCCTTGTGGGAGGAGTCGTCCAGCCCCTCGTTGGAATTCCTTTGTCTGAGAAGTTGCGCTTTGTTTGATCAAAATTTTTTCTAAACCTGTGAGACACATCGAAGTGGACACGGTTCGAAAAATTAAGCTGGTTTTCAGTGAAAATTGTAACGGCTGATGAGAGATTTTGAGGTGATTCTGTCGCTTTAAGGACTTCCCATGGTGCGAGACGTCGTGCAGCGCTCTCAGCCGCCGTCGTCAGCCTGTTTCAAGCTGAAAACCTCCACATTTTAGGCTCTATTGATCCTGGACGTCGTGAGAGAACAGAGAAGTTTCAGAAGAAGTCGGTTTCAGCATTTTATCAGGATATTCCACTGTTAAAGGAGATTTTTTTAATGAAAGACGTGCGGGCGGATTGCAGCGTCGGCTCGCAGCCGCCGCGACGCTCAGCCACAGGAAAAACACCTCTGTTGGAAGCCTTAAGTGTTATGTGTCGGACGCAGCTCGGAGAACCGACCAGCGTTTTGAAGGACCAGTATGAAATAAGCAGAGCACGGTTCAAAGGCTAACTGAATTTAATACATAACAGTGATAATATAACAAAAAGGTGTGGCCTGGCGTGGTGCGCTCCCAGCAGCGCTAACGGTCCGGAGCCAGAAGCTGTTTCGGACCCAAGGACCCCGCCGACACCCCCAGGTGGCCGCAACAACCGAGTCTGTGAAAGAAGGAACCATTATGTGAGTCCACACTCTACACACAGAACACTTAAAGGTGTACAAACAGCAAACACTTCCTGGCTTGATTACTGATCAGCTTCCCAACCTGCAGGCATGGAACATCCCGTCACAAAACTCCACTGCAGTGGAAGCTGATACATGACTAACAAACAGCTCAATACAATACGTGTGAGGGACACCACATTTACTGACTGTATAACTGTTAGTCACAAAATCTAACGTACATCAGGAAGTGTGCTGACGAGCGTGAGACCTCACCCCCTCCTCTTTCACAGACTGTGCATCAAACCTGGACGTTCTCAGCATCCGCTGTTGATGAGATGGCTCCCGAGACGACGATCTCACCCGTCTGGTCACAAGGTCGAGTCTCTGGCAATACACACTGTGCACTCCAGTCTTAAATGCCAACATGTTCCAATCCATCCAGATGCACCACAGCTGTGAGTCCTGACGAGTCACAGGTGATCAGGGTGAGGTCCTGACAGCCTCAGCAACACAGCCACTCAGTCCCAAACGCAAGCCACCTGGGAGGAAACCAAAAGACAAACAAACCGGCAGCCAGGCCCCCCCAGCCATATAACATTAAGGACAAGTTGGAACATGTCCTGCTGTTAAACAATTTCTCATATACTCACTCCACTGAAAGCCATCAAAAGCCGCCTGGATTTTACAAATGGTTATCAACACGGAGGTGTTTTTCTTGTGGCGCCACTGCGTCGGCTGCGTCCCGACGCGCGGACCCGTCCGCATGTCTTTCATTAAAAAAATCTCCTTTAACAGTGGAATATCCGGATAAAATGCTGAAACCGACTTCTTCTGAAACTTCTCTGTTCTCTCACGACGTCCTGGATCAATAGAGCCTGAAATGTGGAGGTTTTCAGCTTGAACAGGCTGACGACAGCGGCTGAGAGCGCTGAGCGACGTCTCGCACCGTGGGAAGTCCTTAAAGTGACAGAATCACCTCAAAATCTCTCATCAGCAGTTAAAATTTTCACTGAAACCAGCTTAATTTTTCGAACCGTGTCCACTTCGATGTGTCTCACAGGTTTAGAAAAAATTTTGATCAAACAACGGCGGCAGTCTCTCAGCAACTTCTCAGACAAAGGAATTCCGACGAGGGGCTGGACGACTCCTCCCACAAGGAGTGCTCACAGGCGAATGACGTCACCGACAGGCGTGGAAAAACTCACGCATGCGCACGAGGGTTCAAGCATGTCTGACTAAAACATATGAATGAAATCCATATAGTTTTGAAAAAAATAAAAGGACCTATACTTTATTGACAGCCCTCGTATAACTATATATATATATATAAGCACAAAGTTGACATGTTGTAGCTTCACAAATATGAGGTGAATGTTTGCCCTGCTTCATTGTAAATCATATAAATAGCTGACAGATTGAGTAATTTAATACGATTAGCAACAGCAAATATGTAATCAAACCAAAATATTGCAGAAACCCGTGCCTGCGTATGCATGTTCTGTTACATATGAGAACAAAAACCATTAAATTAATATAGGGTCCAAAAATGTGCAAAGAAGAAACAAAAAGATTGTTACACACAAATAATTACCTCAGGGCAAACATATGCCAGACTGTAGATATCATAAAATATGTGTATTGCTGTACCAATGTTTTCAGGTTGATTAACTAAGTTTGTTCTTGCCTTCTGATTGCAGATGTCAGACTCAACCTTGGTTAGTGTTACTGGAAGGTATTACCAGCCTCCAGACATTGTACCACCAGTGCTAAAGAAGCTGGAGGTTCCTGGACCTACACAAACCAGGACATACATGAATGTAGGCACAAGCAGCAGTCTCAGGTTTCAGAACAAACCAGATATCGACAGCCAAGGTATGTTTAGAGATCTCCTGTTTCTTGTTTCATACTTTATATGGCTGCAGGAACCGTCAAATTCTGTTACAGCACAATCTGCTCTTTAAATATTGTTTGAGAGTGTAAAAAGTCAAAGTTGTGGTGTGTAAATGTTTTCAGCATGTTTGTATGTGCTTCTAACGATAGAGCTCCAGGTGAAGCTGCAGTCGGCAGAAGACGATGTCACCTCTTAAGAAGCATCTTGACAGCGTGAACAAGATGATTGAAAGTGTAAAGAAGGGGAGACACGTTGTGTTTGAAGAAACAGGTACCCTAAATTCTGTCAAATAGTTCAAACTTAAGACCAGGATTTTTCAGATTGAAGCTGTGTTTGCATTATCACAGCAAAACATATTTTGCATTCATCGTCTTTATTACTGTATGGCAGCCAATGACCCCTTGGTACATTTCAGTAACAGGATAAACAGGATTTTCTAAATATTGCACAGTAATCTATTTCCTGCCTGTAGTTAATTAATTAGATGTGTTTTTTGCTATAGTGGTGATAATATTTTGTTTCCTGCAGGAAACGTCAAAACCTCAGCAGTCGGCACCACTGAAGGAGCTTCTGTGCAAAAAAATTCCTTTTGTTTTAGGAACAGTAAGTCCCCTCTCATGCTTCGTCACCCTTGAACACATTATATCACTGATAGAAGGTTTCCCTTCATGGTGACATTGTCTCCTTTCTGTCACAGTCAACAGGCCCCAGTATTCAGTATATGCCAACCTACAAAGGGTGCTGCACATGATGAAGCATCACCATCCCCAGCTGTGCAACCAAAAGCGTGAGCAGCAAAGGGACGGCTCTGGGGCCAAGAGAAGCATGAAAAGAGCTTCTCACCGGACAGCAGGTCTGAGCTACCAGCTGAGTACCTGAGCATGATTTCAGACCTGCTCCTGCTTCTGCAGGATGAGCTTGGGATCATGAGCTTGTGAGTAAATAGTCAACAATGCCAGTATTTAACCCCCCTCCCCCAACCAGATTGACCGTTTTGTTTTTTAACTCACTACAACTAATTTCTTAATTGTTTTAAAAAATGATGAGCCTGATTTTGACAAACACATGCACACCCAGACCTACAGACAATTTTAAAGTTTCTAATCCACTTAACCTGCACGTCTTGGGATGTGGGAGGAAAACCGCAGCACACCGCACACAAACACGGGGAGAACATGCAAACATTACCCAGAAAGGCAACAGATGGGAATCAATCCCATGACCTTCTCACTGTAAGGCAGCAGTGCTCACCACTGCGCCACTGTGTTCCCCCAGTTCCTCTAATTAAAGCTACATATATGTCATTTTTGCCAAACATAAACAAAAATAGTGAAGAATCACTTTAATCTTTTGTTGTGTGTGTGTATGTGTGTGTGTCAGTGAGCAAATGGACTTGATGCAGAGATTAGATGCAGCCAAACAACCGGAGCACAGACTGGACCTGCAGAGGTTGCTGGAAAATGTGGATGCATGGATCGAAGAGAAGGCCGCACAAATCATTCAAGTCCGCCAACACCAGCAGGCGGTATGTGAACTGATTTTGTAAATCTCAGAACTGATACTAACATGTGAAGTATGTGGGAGGAGGCGGGGACTAGGGGAAGAGATGCCAACAACAGAAAGCAGCAGTGAAGAGAAACTTTTTTAACTGATGTTAAGATGACAGTATTCAAGCTTCTTTTATTGGTATGGATGGGATGGATAGAGGTAGGAGGCTGGAGTCTGATGATTGTGGTATTTTGTGCATCCACAGGTTCAGAGGTTGACCACGGACATTTGGCACACAGATGAGGCAGCAATGATCAGGCCTCCAACTCCAACACCCGTCAACGTCACCCCGCAGACGAAGAGACACCGACCGTCTCAAGGGACTCAGAAGACAAGAAACTATCTGAAAGAGAAAGACTGTCGTTGGGAGTGATGTTGAGCTTTAATTCAAAGGGTTTGACAAAATTGTAGCATTTAAAAAAATGGCTGGTTAGGGTATGCACTCTACTGAGTGTCTGTCTACTTTATTATGTTTTACTGGCACGAACAGCCTCTTCATTTTGTTGGGACGTCTTCTAAATTAGAACCACTAGGTGGCGGTGTCAGCCTTTGTTTTATACACGTGCAGGCTTTTCCTGAACTGTGCCATGAAGCTGCACACAGTAATAAGTCTGAACTTTATTGGCTCACATGTAGAATAAAGCCCATCTCAAGCAGCACTAGAGACAAAGCAAATGCTTTCTGAGCCGATTCACAGCACCTGGCTGGACAGCTGAGTAAATGTAGCTCTGACCCCACGACAAACGGATGTGGCTTCTGTCGCAGCGGGAGTGGGTGGAATTGCTTTTCCCCACAATATATTGCTTTTTTTTTTTTTTTTTTTTAAGCAAATGATCTCAGATGAGACATTTTTAACATAGCTGAGATTTTCTGTTTGACATCTTTAAAGTACTAAATAAGTGCACAAGACACTTAACATTCCAGTGTTACTTCAGTCCTCAGTCCACATTTTTGCCTCATTACATTTCTTAAATAACCAACTGAACTGAAACAATCCTGCAAATAGTGATAGAAGCACTAAATTCTGCAAAAAATACTCCTCAGACATTACTCTTTGAAAAACAAACCGATTGCCCACTTGAATTTTCAATAGGCATCCAGGTAGGGGTCACAAGGGTCAAAATTAAAATATGCTCCAATCATATTGAAAACTATATTGCATTATTTGTCTGACCAGAAATATTCCAAAAAGGTAGAGTTTGGACTATCTATGACTGAATGTTCTGGAGTTATGAGGTACAAACAGCAAGAATGGTGACAAAGGTCAATTTCAGTTTGGACAGGGGTCAGAAGTTAAAGTTGCTCCAATTTTGGTAACAAGTGCAAATTATTGTTTGAGCTAACAGGATTAATAAAGGAATAGTTTGTTGAATGCTTGGTCTGCAAAGGTCAAACAATGTCGATGTCCATTGGTTTCTATGACGTGACATATGTTACCCCGTAACATAACTAAACATGATTTTCCCTGATGGATAGGACATGCAAAGGATAAATGGTCAGTGACTGAGCAAATGGGTCTGCAAAATGTCCATAAGCAACTCTTCGAAATCTGAATGTTGAGCAATGAAATTGGGCATTGTGACAGATACAGGTCAGAACCAGTCAACCTCCTATTTCAGGCCATGTTGACATTTTCCCCCCCAAACATGTAAAATAAAACACAGACACACCTATTAAGTTGCTTGTGAAGCATTGTTGCTGGTTGCAAGACCCTGGAGGCCACTGTTACATCTGTGTTTCCACTATCTGAACTATTTTCAAATACAACCTAAACATGAATCTGGAAAAAAGTTTATTTTGCCCTTTGGTAACGATGGACCACCACCCATACATAAAATTCATGTGTGTTGATTTCAGATTGTTGAGGTTCAAGGCTGTTATGCAAAAGAGATGACACAAAGGCAATTATGGGTACATACTCATAATTCCCTTCATGCCAGCCTCAAGTGACCCAGGACCTGTATTTGAGAAACTTATTTTGAGTGGCTCAAATGAAGATGTTTGTGTTTTGGATGTTGCATCATGGTCAAATCCCATAATTTGACAGATGGCATTCTAAATTCAGTACAGCTGGACCTCAATGCTGCGTTGTCAACTGTTTTGCATCATGAGAGGAAAAACAGCTTCAACGTAGTTGTTGCTTTCTGAATTCGGCTCGTTTCAGGTCCTTATGAAACCAACGTCTGGTTCTGGCATTCTCAGAGTGATTCACAGTTCACGGCCTGGTTAATGTCGAATGAAGTGAACCAGTGTTTCACCGAGAGAAAGTGAACCTATCTGCATTGTTTCCGTGCTTCCATATTAGATTACGGCACATAGCACGATGCAGCAATAAGGTTAACCGAGACAAGTCAGGACCTCTCCTTGCACACATACATCTCCGTACTCTTGATGGAAAACATTCTGGTGCCTTATGACTGAGTGCAGGCCTTGCTAAAACTACAATTGGTCTTGGGGATGCTGCACACTGCAAAAATTCAATGCAGTCAGCACAGTCAACTGAACGAAGTATCACTCCTGCATGAGCATGCAGGCAAGGACACTCGTGCACACAAACACTTCCTTTAGACTAATCAGTTTTTGCAACATAGGCAGGACTTTGCTGGCCTTGGAATCCGCCATGTGTCCTGTTTGAGGCATAATAGTAAACGCTGTGTAAGGGGGGTGGGGGGTGACAGTGTGGAACACATCGGAGACAGCTCCTTCAATTTGACTAGTTGAGACATTAATTGCACACAATACTGTCATTGGCAAATGATCATCATGATAGTTTGCTGTGATAAACATCTCCGGCTTGCAATCATATCTACATAAGAAATATTAGAACATAATAGATATTCCTATGAAGTAAGCCACTGCGGCCTAATGGTTAATTGGGTAATCTTTAATCTGCAGTAAGTGTTGAAATTAAGGAGGTGCCAATTCACATTTGAGATACAATATAGAAAGTGCCCCATCTTATTCAGAAATAGGATGAGATTTCACCAAGCAGCCAAAATGCACTGGTGTCTCTTCCAGGTTCAACCAATGTGTAGAAAATCTTTACATGCAGCACATCAGGTTTCACACCAAATTACTTCATCTTCACCAGTCTGTAAGGATTTGCCACCAACTGCAATTGTATGGATTACAGACAAAGTTGAACATTTTTAATCAAATAACAGACCAAAGATGATAGAGCTATCTAATGCTAATATCTTTGATTTCCACTACAAAAAGATTTGTCAAATTCAAAGCTCCAACACTGACACTGCTGTAAATAACAAATACATGAATTGTTTAACAATATTCAAACTTTATTGGCTTTACATTGTAAACTAAAGGGAACACCAGAAAAAAAAAAAAAAAGCAAAAAAGATTTGAGGTTGAAACAACAATAAAAATCAAGTACAAACAAAATGTGATTGGTACTGTGGCAACTGCTGGAGCAGGATATGAACCAAGTCAAAGAATCCCATTGACATGATGGAGGGTTTCAAATTACGGCACTGTGGTATTTGCACATAGAAGGCAAAAGAAGAAATCATAATTTGTTTTTAACTTAGTCTTGGAAGTGAACAGTCAGACTGAAAACTGGTGACATCTCCAAGAAATATGTACCTTGGAACTGAAGTTGTGTGTGTGTGTGGGGGGGGGAACCCCCATTATAATAGTTTAATGAGCATTACCAGGTTTGGAACTTACTATTTATACCAATCAACATGATACATTCGAGTACTGACAATCTGTAATGTGGGGGAGATCAGGGTGGCCCACATACACAATGGCAGTATAGCAATGTCCATTATGCTCCAAACCTGGATTCCATTAATTTCTGGAAAATAACATCCTATCCAGAAACCAAGTTATGAGGCAACCTGATCAGTTCCCTCTGAACGAAATGGAATAGTAAAACCACTTATATTATTTTTGCAATAAATAAAAGACTTTGCATTTGAGCTCAAAGCAGAGGTGAGAGTTTAGAATTCTAACTTTCCAGAAGCAGCCATGCAAAACCATGACATGACCACCCCCATATCAAGCTGTCCTACTTGACCAAAAACTGGGTAGTCCAACTTCTGTTTAATGTATCTAGCTGCACATACAAGGAAATAAAAGCTGAAATGCTGGACATTCTTTGCGTGTCCAACTTTTGATCAGAAACCCAAATGTTTTAGCAAAAACAGTCGCGTTAGTCTGTTGTTACAGTACTTTTTTTTTTAAGGGGGGCATACCAGAAAAATGTAGCTGTGGTAAAAGCAACCAGGGTGTGAAATGTTGCTGAAAGCGTAGACAAGAAGCAGGCTTCATTTGGATGACAAGCTCGTCAGCAACAGTTAATCAGCTGTTCAAAGTGTCAACAGTTACACTGTGATAAGCATACGAATACTGTTGAAAAGCCATTCAAACAAAGGTAGCCTGATAACTGTCTGGGTAACTGGTTTCAAAGAGTCCTCAATGGGTTTAATTAAGAAGTTAAGGCTGATAGTGAGGAAAACAGACATTTAAACAGACCAACACAGATAACCCCTTCACAGGTGTCTAAAAGTGCCGAGTTCCTTCGATATTAAAACAGGTGTGGCATACAATTTTACAAACCGTAACTATATTTGGATATCAACTGAATAAGGCACTTTTCTTAAAGAGGTGCAGGGTCTAACTTGTCGGATACACTGCAGAAAGGCAGGACAATGAACATCTATCAGTGTCTATGGATACCGGTGGTGTTATGACACACCAGCATGCCAACATATGATGCCATAATATTAGGGAATGCAGCTTATGTGGCAAATGAAGAGAATTGGATATATCTCTCCATGACTGGATGAAGGGGCCTTCACATGCAGAGAATGAACAAATGGGGGTGCAGCTTGAGCAAAACTGGAGTCTGTTCTCTGTAGTTAGGTCTTTGGGCTGTAGCCTGATGCCACCAAGTGACTGATTTATTTCTTTAAAAAAAAAAAAAAAAAAGCTTGTGAATGGTAAGCAACAGAACATGTGCAATCCAAAGACAACCCCCCCCCCAACACACACAAAAAAGTTTCACCATTCCAATTGGTGGACATATAAATAAAACATGTTTAGCCATCAATCATTATCATTTAGTTTTTCTACAAGCATTTTTTCCTGAATCATGGAAAACAGACCAAATTACAAAAGCTCATCAGTGCAATGCTCAATTTCACACCAAAACAGACGACTTTGGTTTAATGCACAATGTTTCAAGGCATTCTTATATACTAGAATATGGCAGAGCGACAAAAGACAAAGTGGTTTAAAATGCATCTAAGCTTATGAATATATGAAACACCAAATAATCACGCCAAGCATCCAGTATGCAATGGAGGGAGAAGCTAACACTGAAAGCTACACACAAAATGAAAAAAACAAAACAAAACATGATTCATTCAGGATTTTCAAGTTCAAATCTAACAATTAATCAAAAACACCAGAGAGAAATATATACACAGGAGGAACACGCACACAAAATGAAATAGTTAGCAGGAAGCTAACTACAGCATTTGACAAGTTTCAACATGGCCAGAGCTGCTCAACTTCATGTCCAGTTGCTAATTCACACTGCAAGCACAACATTCTTAATTAACGCCAATGTCTGAAATACTCAGCACACCCCCACACCGAATCAAGCCCATTATTTTTTCTTTTTTTGCCTTTCCTCTACTTGCACGTTCATCTGTCACATCTTATAACTACAACTACCTTTTTAAATTAGTCATTTGTACAATATAGCCACAGAGAAGACTGTCAATATTCACATTGGAGAAAAAAAAAGAAGTATTTTCTATATTTAGTGGAAAATGAAAATATCCATCATAACCAACACCCTCTGCTGTATTCTTCACCAACCAAAACACCCTCCAGTCCAGCTATGATAATTTGTTCAACAAAATCAACCTACAAACCAACGACAATCAAATCAAATCAGGTCTCAACCAAAAGACGTGACTCATTCCACTTTTTCAAATTATGCTGGACATCAAAGGCACTTCACTTCTTATCATCCATATCAACTAGGTATATATATATATATATATATATACACACTGGTTTGTTTAGTTTACAGTGAGAGCTTCACAGACGAGGGAAATTTAAAACGCCCGGACTTTGCTCAACTGAGTAGCGATAAATTCGGAAAATGACCCACTCAAAACCATTATTATGGGTAGAAACGCTTTTTAAACGAGTTTCACACTGGGTGTTCCAGGTTGGAGACGCACCAACAACAGGTAACACTTTCATATCAGTTGATGACAGCATGGCAAACGTGTTAGCTTATTTGTGCAGCTGCTTGGATGTTTATTTGATAAAACTGCTCTAAAATGTTATCAAGTTAATTGTGTCCTATTATCTGTGCAAAATCACACATATTCAAAGAGCAAATATGGGTTGGGGCTGGACTTTAGTCCGAGCGCCCTCTGGTGGCCATTATTGGCCGATGAAAACATCACCGAGTTTAAATACAAATACATATATTTGATCACTTTTCAAGTCAGTTTAATGTACAATGGTTCATTTCAGGTCAGCTTTTGCCGAAAGTGACATGTATGCGACGCGCGCTCTGATTGGCTGATTACTGGTTACCATGACAGTTGTCCATGACAACGCGCATGACGTCACACAGCAGCTAAAAGGCACGATTAGAAAAACGAACTTGAACGTACTCCATAAATATCTAGGACAGCTTCGGAAAAACACACAGATTGAAAGCTTACCAGGTAAGGAGAGAATCATTTATTAGCAAGTTGAAAGAGAACGAGCCCAACACACTGTAAGTTTGCATATAACAGCCATATAATAAACGAATTATTAATCTCGCTTGCTCGGTTAATAATCCTTTCATATTTTACAAGAGTGGTAAGTAAGCACAATAAACACCTCATGACTTGTTTACTATTTAAAACTTAATTGGGATCAATTTGGTCTGTCTTTTGAGTTCAGATCCTCTGTTGGGGTGTAAACCAACAAATGATCATGTTTTTATTCACATGGAAAGGTCTGTTAACGTCTTTTAACAAAGGAAGAAAAAATCTTTTAACTTTTATTTATTTATTGTTTGTTGTCTCACCTACCAAGCAAGCGTGTTAGTTTCACACACACACACACACATACATATATATATATATATATATATATATATATATATATATATATATATATATATATATATATATATATATATAATGAATTATGATAAGGGTTAGGGTTTAATTTTAACCATATATCTGCTTTCATAGGAGGCCTTTGCGCACTTGTGGGAATTTAGCCACAGTAGAACAATTCTAGTGTGGTCTGGTCCAATTTGGGAAATTTCACATTCATAAATTGAGAAACACATACGTATTTGGACAGTGACACAATAAAATAAATAATAAATGAATAAAATTTTGGTTCTGTATGCCACCACAGTGCAGTCAAAATTACACATTCAAAAATGGTTGAAATGCTAAATTTCAGCATTAATTCAGTTACTTAATAAAATATTTATAGACTGTTTAATTTTAACATCACTGGTGGCGCTTTACAGAGGCAAAATTTATTTTGTTTATTTATTTATTCATTAATATATAAAGTTTATTTTTTCATTAATTGTTTCTTCAATAGTAAGCCAATTAGTTACATAGTTTTGGCTGTAATGTACCTTGGCACAGCTTGTAAGTTTGTTCTTGCCTTCTGATTGCAGATGTCAGACTCAACCTCGGCAATAAGTTTTGTTGGAAGCTATTTCCAGCCTCCAGAGGTGAGACCACCAGTGCCAAGGAAGCCAGAGGTACATTATCCATCATGACTTTTGTTATCCATCCACTTTTGTTCCTGTTCACTTCTGTTCATTTTATATATATATATATATATATATATACTCGTATATAATTTTGGTTCTGTATGCCACCACAGAGCAGTCGGAATTACACATTCAAAAATGGTTGAAATGCTAAATTTCAGCATTAATTCAATTGCTTCAATCCAAATATTTATTGATTTTTTTTTTTTTTTCTTCCATTTTAACATCACTGGTGGTGCTTTACAGAGGCAAAATTAAAAAAAATTATGTTACTGGTGTGCCTGACTATTAATAGTTGGGAGTTGATTTATTTATTCATTAATTCATTCTTCAATAGTAAGCCAATTAGTTACATAGTTAATATGTACCTTGGCACAGCTTGTAAGTTTGTTTTTGCGTTCTGATTGCAGATGTCAGACTCAGCTTCAGAGTTAAGTTTTGTTGGAAGCTATTTCCAGCCTCCAGAGGAGAGACCACCAGTGCCAAGGAAACCAGAGGTACATTATCCATCATGACTTTTGTTATCCATCCACTTTTGTTCTTGTTCACATATATATATATACGAGGTCTGTCAATAAAGTATAGGTCCTTTTATTTTTTTCAAAAACTATATGGATTTCATTCATATGTTTTTACGTCAGACATGCTTGAAGCCTCGTGCGCATGCGTGAGTTTTTCCACGCCTGTCGGTGACGTCATTCGCCTGTGAGCACTCCTTGTGGGAGGAGTCGTCCAGCCCCTCGTTGGAATTCCTTTGTCTGAGAAGTTGCGCTTTGTTTGATCAAAATTTTTTCTAAACCTGTGAGACACATCGAAGTGGACACGGTTCGAAAAATTAAGCTGGTTTTCAGTGAAAATTGTAACGGCTGATGAGAGATTTTGAGGTGATTCTGTCGCTTTAAGGACTTCCCATGGTGCGAGACGTCGTGCAGCGCTCTCAGCCGCCGTCGTCAGCCTGTTTCAAGCTGAAAACCTCCACATTTTAGGCTCTATTGATCCTGGACGTCGTGAGAGAACAGAGAAGTTCAGAAGAAGTCGGTTTCAGCATTTTATCCGGATATTCCACTGTTAAAGGAGATTTTTTTAATGAAAGACGTGCGGGCGGATTGCAGCGTCGGCTCGCAGCCGCCGCGACGCTCAGCCACAGGAAAAACACCTCTGTTGGAAGCCTTAAGTGTTATGTGTCGGACGCAGCTCGGAGAACCGACCAGCGTTTGAAGGACCCAGTATGAAATAAGCAGAGCACGGTTCAAGGCTAACTGAATTTAATACATAACAGTGATAATATAACAAAAAGGTGTGGCCTGGCGTGGTGCGCTCCCAGCAGCGCTAACGGTCCGGAGCCAGAAGCTGTTTCGGACCCAAGGACCCCGCCGACACCCCCCAGGTGGCCGCAACAACCGAGTCTGTGAAAGAAGGAACCATTATGTGAGTCCACACTCTACACACAGAACACTTAAAGGTGTACAAACAGCAAACACTTCCTGGCTGATTACTGATCAGCTTCCCAACCTGCAGGCATGGAACATCCCGTTCACAAAACTCCACTGCAGTGGAAGCTGATACATGACTAACAAACAGCTCAATACAATAAGGTGTGAGGGACACCACATTTACTGACTGTATAACTGTTAGTCACAAAATCTAACGTACCTCAGGAAGTGTGCTGACGAGCGTGAGACCTCACCCCCTCCTCTTTCACAGACTGTGCATCAAACCTGGACGTTCTCAGCATCCGCTGTTGATGAGATGGCTCCCGAGACGACGATCTCACCCGTCTGGTCACAAGGTCGAGTCTCTGGCAAATACACACTGTGCACTCCAGTCTTAAATGCCAACATGTTCCAATCCATCCAGATGCACCACAGCTGTGAGTCCTGACGAGTCGCAGGTGATCAGGGTGAGGTCCTGACAGCCTCAGCAACACAGCCACTCAGTCCCAAACGCAAGCCACCTGGGAGGAAACCAAAAGACAAACAAACCGGCAGCCAGGCCCCCCCAGCCATATAACATTAAGGACAAGTTGGAACATGTCCTGCTGTTAAACAATTTCTCATATACTCACTCCACTGAAAGCCATCAAAAGCCGCCTGGATTTTACAAATGGTTATCAACACGGAGGTGTTTTTCTTGTGGCGCCACTGCGTCGGCTGCGTCCCGACGCGCGGACCCGTCCGCATGTCTTTCATTAAAAAAATCTCCTTTAACAGTGGAATATCCGGATAAAATGCTGAAACCGACTTCTTCTGAAACTTCTCTGTTCTCTCACGACGTCCTGGATCAATAGAGCCTGAAATGTGGAGGTTTTCAGCTTGAACAGGCTGACGACAGCGGCTGAGAGCGCTGAGCGACGTCTCGCACCGTGGGAAGTCCTTAAAGTGACAGAATCACCTCAAATCTCTCATCAGCAGTTAAAATTTTCACTGAAAACCAGCTTAATTTTTCGAACCGTGTCCACTTCGATGTGTCTCACAGGTTTAGAAAAAATTTTGATCAAACAACGCGGCAGTCTCTCAGCAACTTCTCAGACAAAGGAATTCCGACGAGGGGCTGGACGACTCCTCCCACAAGGAGTGCTCACAGGCGAATGACGTCACCGACAGGCGTGGAAAAACTCACGCATGCGCACGAGGGTTCAAGCATGTCTGACTTAAAACATATGAATGAAATCCATATAGTTTTTGAAAAAAATAAAAAGGACCTATACTTTATTGACAGCCCTCGTATAACTATATATATATATATAAGCACAAAGTTTGACATGTTGTAGCTTCACAAATATGAAGGTGAATGTTTGCCCTGCTTCATTGTAAATCATATAAATAGCTGACAGATTGAGTAATTTAATACGATTAGCAACAGCAATATATGTAATCAAACCAAAATATTGCAGAAACCCGTGCCTGCGTATGCATGTTCTGTTTACATATGAGAACAAAAACCATTAAATTAATATAGGGTCCAAAAATGTGCAAAAGAAGAAACAAAAAGATTGTTACACACAAATAATTACCTCAGTGCAAAACATATGCCAGACTGTAGATATCATAAAATATGTGTATTGCTGTACCAATGTTTTCAGGTTGATTAACTAAGTTTGTTCTTGCCTTCTGATTGCAGATGTCAGACTCAACCTTGGTTAGTGTTACTGGAAGGTATTACCAGCCTCCAGACATTGTACCACCAGTGCTAAAGAAGCCTGGAGGTTCCTGGACCTACACAAACCAGGACATACATGAATGTAGGCACAAGCAGCAGTCTCAGGTTTCAGAACAAACCAGATATCGACAGCCAAGGTATGTTTAGAGATCTCCTGTTTCTTGTTTCATACTTTATATGGCTGCAGGAACCGTCAAATTCTGTTACAGCACAAATCTGCTCTTTAAATATTGTTTGAGAGTGTAAAAAGTCAAAGTTGTGGTGTGTAAATGTTTTCAGCATGTTTGTATGTGCTTCTAACGATAGAGCTCCAGGTGAAGCTGCAGTCGGCAGAAGATCGATGTCACCTTCTTAAGAAGCATCTTGACAGCGTGAACAAGATGATTGAAAGTGTAAAGAAGGGGAGACACGTTGTGTTTGAAGAACAGGTACCCTAAATTCTGTCAAATAGTTCAAACTTAAGACCAGGATTTTTCAGATTGAAGCTGTGTTTGCATTATCACAGCAAAACATATTTTGCATTCATCGTCTTTATTACTGTATGGCAGCCAATGACCCCTTGGTACATTTCAGTAACAGGATAAACAGGATTTTCTAAATATTGCACAGTAATCTATTTCCTGCCTGTAGTTAATTAATTAGATGTGTTTTTTGCTATAGTGGTGATAATATTTTGTTTCCTGCAGGAAACGTCAAAACCTCAGCAGTCGGCACCACTGAAGGAGCTTCTGTGCAAAAAAATTCCTTTTGTTTTAGGAACAGTAAGTCCCCTCTCATGCTTCGTCACCTTGAACACATTATATCACTGATAGAATGGTTTCCCTTCATGGCTGACATTGTCTCCTTTCTGTCACAGTCAACAGGCCCCAGTTATTCAGTATATGCCAACCTACAAAGGGTGCTGCACATGATGAAGCATCACCATCCCCAGCTGTGCAACCAAAAGCGTGAGCAGCAAAGGGCCGGCTCTGGGGCCAAGAGAAGCATGAAAAAGAGCTTCTCACCCGACAGCAGGTCTGAGCTACCAGCTGAGTACCTGAGCATGATTTCAGACCTGCTCCTGCTTCTGCAGGATGAGCTTGGGATCATGAGCTTGTGAGTAAATAGTCACACAAATGCCTGTATTTAACCCCCCTCCCCCAACCAGATTGACCGTTTTTGTTTTTTAACTCACTACAACTAATTTCTTAATTGTTTTAAAAAATGATGAGCCTGATTTTGACAAACACATGCACACCCAGACCTACAGACAATTTAAAGTTTCTAATCCACTTAACCTGCACGTCTTTGGATGTGGGAGGAAACCGCAGCACCCGCACACAAACACGGGGAGAACATGCAAACATTACCCAGAAAGGCAACAGATGGGAATCAATCCCATGACCTTCTCACTGTAAGGCAGCAGTGCTCACCACTGCGCCACTGTGTTCCCCCAGTTCCCTCTAATTAAAGCTACATATATGTTCATTTTTGCCAAACATAAACAAAAATAGTGAAGAATCACTTTAATCTTTTGTTGTGTGTGTGTATGTGTGTGTGTCAGTGAGCAAATGGACTTGATGCAGAGATTAGATGCAGCCAAACAACCGGAGCACAGACTGGACCTGCAGAGGTTGCTGGAAATGTGGATGCATGGATCGAAGAGAAGGCCGCACAAATCATTCAAGTCCGCCAACACCAGCAGGCGGTATGTGAACTGATTTTGTAAATCTCAGAAACTGATACTAACATGTGAAGTATGTGGGAGGAGGCGGGACTAGGGGAAGAGATGCCAACAACAGAAAGCAGCAGTGAAGAGAAACTTTTTTAACTGATGTTAAGATGACAGTATTCAAGCTTCTTTTATTGGTATGGATGGGATGGATAGAGGTAGGAGGCTGGAGTCTGATGATTGTGGTATTTTGTGCATCCACAGGTTCAGAGTTGACCACGGACATTTGGCACACAGATGAGGCAGCAATGATCAGGCCTCCAACTCCAACACCCGTCAACGTCACCCCGCAGACGAAGAGAGACACCGACGTCTCAAAGGGACTCAGAAGACAAGAAACTATCTGAAAGAGAAAGACTGTCGTTGGGAGTGATGTTGAGCTTTAATTCAAAGGGTTTGACAAAATTGTAGCATTTAAAAAAATGGCTGGTTAGGGTATGCACTCTACTGAGTGTCTGTCTACTTTATTATGTTTTACTGGCACGAACAGCCTCTTCATTTTGTTGGGACGTCTTCTAAATTAGAACCACTAGGTGGCGGTGTTCAGCCTTTGTTTTATACACGTGCAGGCTTTTCCCTGAACTGTGCCATGAAGCTGCACACAGTAATAAGTCTGAACTTTATTGGCTCACATGTAGAATAAAGCCCATCTCAAGCAGCACTAGAGACAAAGCAAATGCTTTCTGAGCCGATTCACAGCACCTGGCTGGACAGCTGAGTAAATGTAGCTCTGACCCCACGACAAACGGATGTGGCTTCTGTCGCAGCGGGAGTGGGTGGAATTGCTTTTCCCCACAATATATTGCTTTTTTTTTTTTTTTTTTTAAGCAAATGATCTCAGATGAGACATTTTTAACATAGCTGAGATTTTCTGTTTGACATCTTTAAAGTACTAAATAAGTGCACAAGACACTTAACATTCCAGTGTTACTTCAGTCCTAAGTCCACATTTTTGCCTCATTACATTTCTTAAATAACCAACTGAACTGAAACAATCCTGCAAATAGTGATAGAAGCACTAAATTCTGCAAAAAATACTCCTCAGACATTACTCTTTGAAAAAACAAACCGATTGCCCACTTGAATTTTCAATAGGCATCCAGGTAGGGGTCACAAGGGTCAAAATTAAAATATGCTCCAATCATATTGAAAACTATATTGCATTATTTGTCTGACCAGAAATATTCCAAAAGGTAGAGTTTGGACTATCTATGACTGAATGTTCTGGAGTTATGAGGTACAAACAGCAAGAATGGTGACAAAGGTCAATTTCAGTTTGGACAGGGGTCAGAAGTTAAAGTTGCTCCAATTTTGGTAACAAGTGCAAATTATTGTTTGAGCTAACAGGATTAATAAAAGGAATAGTTTGTTGAATGCTTGGTCTGCAAAGGTCAAACAATGTCGATGTCCATTGGTTTCTATGACGTGACATATGTTACCCCGTAACATAACTAAACATGATTTTCCCTGATGGATAGGACATGCAAAGGATAAATGGTCAGTGACTGAGCAAATGGGTCTGCAAAATGTCCATAAGCAACTCTTCGAAATCTGAATGTTGAGCAATGAAATTGGGCATTGTGACAGATACAGGTCAGAACCAGTCAACCTCCTATTTCAGGCCATGTTGACATTTTCCCCCCCAAACATGTAAAATAAAACACAGACACACCTATTAAGTTGCTTGTGAAGCATTGTTGCTGGTTGCAAGACCCTGGAGGCCACTGTTACATCTGTGTTTCCACTATCTGAACTATTTTCAAATACAACCTAAACATGAATCTGGAAAAAAGTTTATTTTGCCCTTTGGTAACGATGGACCACCACCCATACATAAAATTCATGTGTGTTGATTTCAGATTGTTGAGGTTCAAGGCTGTTATGCAAAAGAGATGACACAAAGGCAATTATGGGTACATACTCATAATTCCCTTCATGCCAGCCTCAAGTGACCCAGGACCTGTATTTGAGAAACTTATTTTGAGTGGCTCAAATGAAGATGTTTGTGTTTTGGATGTTGCATCATGGTCAAATCCCATAATTTGACAGATGGCATTCTAAATTCAGTACAGCTGGACCTCAATGCTGCGTTGTCAACTGTTTTGCATCATGAGAGGAAAAACAGCTTCAACGTAGTTGTTGCTTTCTGAATTCGGCTCGTTTCAGGTCCTTATGAAACCAACGTCTGGTTCTGGCATTCTCAGAGTGATTCACAGTTCACGGCCTGGTTAATGTCGAATGAAGTGAACCAGTGTTTCACCGAGAGAAAGTGAACCTATCTGCATTGTTTCCGTGCTTCCATATTAGATTACGGCACATAGCACGATGCAGCAATAAGGTTAACCGAGACAAGTCAGGACCTCTCCTTGCACACATACATCTCCGTACTCTTGATGGAAAACATTCTGGTGCCTTATGACTGAGTGCAGGCCTTGCTAAAACTACAATTGGTCTTGGGGATGCTGCACACTGCAAAAATTCAATGCAGTCAGCACAGTCAACTGAACGAAGTATCACTCCTGCATGAGCATGCAGGCAAGGACACTCGTGCACACAAACACTTCCTTTAGACTAATCAGTTTTTGCAACATAGGCAGGACTTTGCTGGCCTTGGAATCCAGCCATGTGTCCTGTTTGAGGCATAATAGTAAACGCTGTGTAAGGGGGGTGGGGGGTGACAGTGTGGAACACATCGGAGACAGCTCCTTCAATTTGACTAGTTGAGACATTAATTGCACACAATACTGTCATTGGCAAATGATCATCATGATAGTTTGCTGTGATAAACATCTCCGGCTTGCAATCATATCTACATAAGAAATATTAGAACATAATAGATATTCCTATGAAGTAAGCCACTGCGGCCTAATGGTTAATTGGGTAATCTTTAATCTGCAGTAAGTGTTGAAATTAAGGAGGTGCCAATTCACATTTGAGATACAATATAGAAAGTGCCCCATCTTATTCAGAAATAGGATGAGATTTCACCAAGCAGCCAAAATGCACTGGTGTCTCTTCCAGGTTCAACCAATGTGTAGAAAATCTTTACATGCAGCACATCAGGTTTCACACCAAATTACTTCATCTTCACCAGTCTGTAAGGATTTGCCACCAACTGCAATTGTATGGATTACAGACAAAGTTGAACATTTTTAATCAAATAACAGACCAAAGATGATAGAGCTATCTAATGCTAATATCTTTGATTTCCACTACAAAAAGATTTGTCAAATTCAAAGCTCCAACACTGACACTGCTGTAAATAACAAATACATGAATTGTTTAACAATATTCAAACTTTATTGGCTTTACATTGTAAAACTAAAGGGAACACCAGAAAAAAAAAAAAAAGCAAAAAAGATTTGAGGTTGAAACAACAATAAAAATCAAGTACAAACAAAATGTGATTGGTACTGTGGCAACTGCTGGAGCAGGATATGAACCAAGTCAAAGAATCCCATTGACATGATGGAGGGTTTCAAATTACGGCACTGTGGTATTTGCACATAGAAGGCAAAAGAAGAAATCATAATTTGTTTTTAACTTAGTCTTGGAAGTGAACAGTCAGACTGAAAACTGGTGACATCTCCAAGAAATATGTACCTTGGAACTGAAGTTGTGTGTGTGTGTGGGGGGGGGAACCCCCATTATAATAGTTTAATGAGCATTACCAGGTTTGGAACTTACTATTTATACCAATCAACATGATACATTCGAGTACTGACAATCTGTAATGTGGGGGAGATCAGGGTGGCCCACATACACAATGGCAGTATAGCAATGTCCATTATGCTCCAAACCTGGATTCCATTAATTTCTGGAAAATAACATCCTATCCAGAAACCAAGTTATGAGGCAACCTGATCAGTTCCCTCTGAACGAAATGGAATAGTAAAACCACTTATATTATTTTTGCAATAAATAAAAGACTTTGCATTTGAGCTCAAAGCAGAGGTGAGAGTTTAGAATTCTAACTTTCCAGAAGCAGCCATGCAAAACCATGACATGACCACCCCCATATCAAGCTGTCCTACTTGACCAAAAACTGGGTAGTCCAACTTCTGTTTAATGTATCTAGCTGCACATACAAGGAAATAAAAGCTGAAATGCTGGACATTCTTTGCGTGTCCAACTTTTTGATCAGAAACCCAAATGTTTTAGCAAAAACAGTCGCGTTAGTCTTGTTGTTACAGTACTTTTTTTTTTAAGGGGGGCATACCAGAAAAATGTAGCTGTGGTAAAAGCAACCAGGGTGTGAAATGTTGCTGAAAAGCGTAGACAAGAAGCAGGCTTCATTTGGATGACAAGCTCGTCAGCAACAGTTAATCAGCTGTTCAAAGTGTCAACAGTTACACTGTGATAAGCATACAATACTGTTGAAAAGCCATTCAAACAAAAGGTAGCCTGATAACTGTCTGGGTAACTGGTTTCAAAGAGTCCTCAATGGGTTTAATTAAGAAGTTAAGGCTGATAGTGAGAAAACAGACATTTAAACAGACCAACACAGATAACCCCTTCACAGGTGTCTAAAAGTGCCGAGTTCCTTCGATATTAAAACAGGTGTGGCATACAATTTTACAAACCGTAACTATATTTGGATATCAACTGAATAAGGCACTTTTCTTAAAGAGGTGCAGGGTCTAACTTGTCGGATACACTGCAGAAAGGCAGGACAATGAACATCTATCAGTGTCTATGGATACCGGTGGTGTTATGACACACCAGCATGCCAACATATGATGCCATACTATTAGGGAATGCAGCTTATGTGGCAAATGAAGAGAATTGGATTATATCTCTCCATGACTGGATGAAGGGGCCTTCACATGCAGAGAATGAACAAATGGGGGTGCAGCTTGAGCAAAACTGGAGTCTGTTCTCTGTAGTTAGGTCTTTGGGCTGTAGCCTGATGCCACCAAGTGACTGATTTATTTCTTTAAAAAAAAAAAAAAAAAAAGCTTGTGAATGGTAAGCAACAGAACATGTGCAATCCAAAGACAACCCCCCCCCAACACACACAAAAAAGTTTCACCATTCCAATTGGTGGACATATAAATAAAACATGTTTAGCCATCAATCATTATCATTTAGTTTTTCTACAAGCATTTTTTCCTGAATCATGGAAAACAGACCAAATTACAAAAGCTCATCAGTGCAATGCTCAATTTCACACCAAAACAGACGACTTTGGTTTAATGCACAATGTTTCAAGGCATTCTTATATACTAGAATATGGCAGAGCGACAAAAGACAAAGTGGTTTAAAATGCATCTAAAGCTTATGAATATATGAAACACCAAATAATCACGCCAAGCATCCAGTATGCAATGGAGGGAGAAGCTAACACTGAAAGCTACACACAAAATGAAAAAAACAAAACAAAACATGATTCATTCAGGATTTTCAAGTTCAAATCTAACAAATTAATCAAAAACACCAGAGAGAAATATATACACAGGAGGAACACGCACACAAAATGAAACAGTTAGCAGGAAGCTAACTACAGCATTTGACAAGTTTCAACATGGCCAGAGCTGCTCAACTTCATGTCCAGTTGCTAATTCACACTGCAAGCACAACATTCTTAATTAACGCCAATGTCTGAAATACTCAGCACACCCCCACACCGAATCAAGCCCATTATTATTATTTTTTTTTTTTTTTGCCTTTCCTCTACTTGCACGTTCATCTGTCACATCTTATAAAAAAAAAAGGACAAAATTTACAACTGCGGCCTTTAAACGACAACAGTGAGGTGGGAGAAATTGAACAAAACCCGCGCATTACAACTACCTTTTTAAATTAGTCATTTGTACAATATAGCCACAGAGAAGACTGTCAATATTCACATTGGAGAAAAAAAAAAAGTATTTTCTATATTTAGTGGAAAATGAAAATATCCATCATAACCAACACCCTCTGCTGTATTCTTCACCAACCAAAAACACCCTCCAGTCCAGCTATGATAATTTGTTCAACAAAATCAACCTACAAACCAACGACAATCAAATCAGGTCTCAACCAAAAGACGTGACTCATTCCACTTTTTCAAATTATGCTGGACATCAAAGGCACTTCACTTCTTATCATCCATATCAACTAGGTATATATATATATATATATACACACTGGTTTGTTTAGTTTACAGTGAGAGCTTCAGAGACGAGGGAAATTTAAAACGCCCGGACTTTGCTCAACTGAGTAGCGATAAATTCGGAAAATAACCCACTCGAAACCATTATTTATGGGTAGAAACGCTTTTTAAACGAGTTTCACACTGGGTGTTCCAGGTTGGAGACGCACCAACAACAGGTAACACTTTCATATCAGTTGATGACAGCATGGCAAACGTGTTAGCTTATTTGTTGCAGCTGCTTGGATGTTTATTTGATAAAACTGCTCTAAAATGTTATCAAGTTAATTGTGTCCTATTATCTGTGCAAAATCACACATATTCAAAGAGCAAATATGGGTTGGGGCTGGACTTTAGTCCGAGCGCCCTCTGGTGGCCATTATTGGCCGATGAAAACATCACCGAGTTTAAATACAAATACATATATTTGATCACTTTTCAAGTCAGTTTAATGTACAATGGTTCATTTCAGGTCAGCTTTTGCCGAAAGTGACATGTATGCGACGCGCGCTCTGATTGGCTGATTACTGGTTACCATGACAGTTGTCCATGACAACGCGCATGATGTCACACAGCAGCTAAAAGGCACGATTAGAAAAACGAACTTGAACGTACTCCATAAATATCTAGGACAGCTTCGGAAAAACACACAGATTGAAAGCTTACCAGGTAAGGAGAGAATCATTTATTAGCAAGTTGAAAGAGAACGAGCCCAACACACTGTAAGTTTGCATATAACAGCCATATAATAAACGAATTATTAATCTCGCTTGCTCGGTTAATAATCCTTTCATATTTTACAAGAGTGGTAAGTAAGCACAATAAACACCTCATGACTTGTTTACTATTTAAAACTTAATTGGGATCAATTTGGTCTGTCTTTTGAGTTCAGATCCTCTGTTGGGGTGTAAACCAACAAAATGATCATGTTTTTATTCACATGGAAAGGTCTGTTAACGTCTTTTAACAAAGGAAGAAAAAAATCTTTTAACTTTTATTTATTTATTGTTTGTTGTCTCACCTACCAAGCAACCGTGTTAGTTTCACACACACACACACACACACACACATACATACATACATACATACATACATACATACATACATACATATATATATATATATATATATATATATATATATATATATATATATATATATATAATGAATTATGATAAGGGTTAGGGTTTAATTTTAACCATATATCTGCTTTCATAGGAGACCTTTGCGCACTTGTGGGAATTTAGCACAGTAGAACAATTCTAGTGTGGTCTGGTCCAATTTGGGAAATTTCACATTCATAAATTGAGAAACACATACGTATTTGGACAGTGACACAATAAAAATAAATAATAAATGAATAAAAATTTTGGTTCTGTATGCCACCACAGTGCAGTCAAAATTACACATTCAAAAATGGTTGAAATGCTAAATTTCAGCATTAATTCAGTTACTTTAATAAAAATATTTATAGACTGTTTAATTTTAACATCACTGGTGGCGCTTTACAGAGGCAAAATTTATTTTGTTTATTTATTTATTCATTAATATATAAAGTTTATTTTTTCATTAATTGTTTCTTCAATAGTAAGCCAATTAGTTACATAGTTTTGGCTGTAATGTACCTTGGCACAGCTTGTAAGTTTGTTCTTGCCTTCTGATTGCAGATGTCAGACTCAACCTCGGCAATAAGTTTTGTTGGAAGCTATTTCCAGCCTCCAGAGGTGAGACCACCAGTGCCAAGGAAGCCAGAGGTACATTATCCATCATGACTTTTGTTATCCATCCACTTTTGTTCCTGTTCACTTCTGTTCATTTTATATATATATATATATATATATATATATATATATATATATATATATATACTCGTATATAATTTTGGTTCTGTATGCCACCACAGAGCAGTCGGAATTACACATTCAAAAATGGTTGAAATGCTAAATTTCAGCATTAATTCAATTGCTTCAATCCAAATATTTATTGATTTTTTTTTTCTTCCATTTTAACATCACTGGTGGTGCTTTACAGAGGCAAAATTAAAAAAAATTATGTTACTGGTGTGCCTGACTATTAATAGTTGGGAGTTGATTTATTTATTCATTAATTCATTCTTCAATAGTAAGCCAATTAGTTACATAGTTAATATGTACCTTGGCACAGCTTGTAAGTTTGTTTTTGCGTTCTGATTGCAGATGTCAGACTCAGCTTCAGAGTTAAGTTTTGTTGGAAGCTATTTCCAGCCTCCAGAGGAGAGACCACCAGTGCCAAGGAAACCAGAGGTACATTATCCATCATGACTTTTGTTATCCATCCACTTTTGTTCTTGTTCACATATATATATATACGAGGTCTGTCAATAAAGTATAGGTCCTTTTTATTTTTTTCAAAAACTATATGGATTTCATTCATATGTTTTTACGTCAGACATGCTTGAAGCCTCGTGCGCATGCGTGAGTTTTTCCACGCCTGTCGGTGACGTCATTCGCCTGTGAGCACTCCTTGTGGGAGGAGTCGTCCAGCCCCTCGTTGGAATTCCTTTGTCTGAGAAGTTGCGCTTTGTTTGATCAAAATTTTTTCTAAACCTGTGAGACACATCGAAGTGGACACGGTTCGAAAAATTAAGCTGGTTTTCAGTGAAAATTGTAACGGCTGATGAGAGATTTTGAGGTGATTCTGTCGCTTTAAGGACTTCCCATGGTGCGAGACGTCGTGCAGCGCTCTCAGCCGCCGTCGTCAGCCTGTTTCAAGCTGAAAACCTCCACATTTTAGGCTCTATTGATCCTGGACGTCGTGAGAGAACAGAGAAGTTTCAGAAGAAGTCGGTTTCAGCATTTTATCCGGATATTCCACTGTTAAAGGAGATTTTTTTAATGAAAGACGTGCGGGCGGATTGCAGCGTCGGCTCGCAGCCGCCGCGACGCTCAGCCACAGGAAAAACACCTCTGTTGGAAGCCTTAAGTGTTATGTGTCGGACGCAGCTCGGAGAACCGACCAGCGTTTGAAGGACCCAGTATGAAATAAGCAGAGCACGGTTCAAAGGCTAACTGAATTTAATACATAACAGTGATAATATAACAAAAAGGTGCGGCCTGGCGTGGTGCGCTCCCAGCAGCGCTAACGGTCCGGAGCCAGAAGCTGTTTCGGACCCAAGGACCCCGCCGACACCCCCCAGGTGGCCGCAACAACCGAGTCTGTGAAAGAAGGAACCATTATGTGAGTCCACACTCTACACACAGAACACTTAAAGGTGTACAAACAGCAAACACTTCCTGGCTTGATTACTGATCAGCTTCCCAACCTGCAGGCATGGAACATCCCGTTCACAAAACTCCACTGCAGTGGAAGCTGATACATGACTAACAAACAGCTCAATACAATAACGTGTGAGGGACACCACATTTACTGACTGTATAACTGTTAGTCACAAAATCTAACGTACCTCAGGAAGTGTGCTGACGAGCGTGAGACCTCACCCCCTCCTCTTTCACAGACTGTGCATCAAACCTGGACGTTCTCAGCATCCGCTGTTGATGAGATGGCTCCCGAGACGACGATCTCACCCGTCTGGTCACAAGGTCGAGTCTCTGGCAAATACACACTGTGCACTCCAGTCTTAAATGCCAACATGTTCCAATCCATCCAGATGCACCACAGCTGTGAGTCCTGACGAGTCGCAGGTGATCAGGGTGAGGTCCTGACAGCCTCAGCAACACAGCCACTCAGTCCCAAACGCAAGCCACCTGGGAGGAAACCAAAAGACAAACAAACCGGCAGCCAGGCCCCCCCAGCCATATAACATTAAGGACAAGTTGGAACATGTCCTGCTGTTAAACAATTTCTCATATACTCACTCCACTGAAAGCCATCAAAAGCCGCCTGGATTTTACAAATGGTTATCAACACGGAGGTGTTTTTCTTGTGGCGCCACTGCGTCGGCTGCGTCCCGACGCGCGGACCCGTCCGCATGTCTTTCATTAAAAAAATCTCCTTTAACAGTGGAATATCCGGATAAAATGCTGAAACCGACTTCTTCTGAAACTTCTCTGTTCTCTCACGACGTCCTGGATCAATAGAGCCTGAAATGTGGAGGTTTTCAGCTTGAACAGGCTGACGACAGCGGCTGAGAGCGCTGAGCGACGTCTCGCACCGTGGGAAGTCCTTAAAGTGACAGAATCACCTCAAAATCTCTCATCAGCAGTTAAAATTTTCACTGAAAACCAGCTTAATTTTTCGAACCGTGTCCACTTCGATGTGTCTCACAGGTTTAGAAAAAATTTTGATCAAACAACGCGCCAGTCTCTCAGCAACTTCTCAGACAAAGGAATTCCGACGAGGGGCTGGACGACTCCTCCCACAAGGAGTGCTCACAGGCGAATGACGTCACCGACAGGCGTGGAAAAACTCACGCATGCGCACGAGGGTTCAAGCATGTCTGACTTAAAAACATATGAATGAAATCCATATAGTTTTTGAAAAAAATAAAAAGGACCTATACTTTATTGACAGCCCTCGTATAACTATATATATATATATATATAAGCACAAAGTTTGACATGTTGTAGCTTCACAAATATAAGGTGAACGTTTGCCCTGCTTCATTGTAAATCATATAAATAGCTGACAGATTGAGTAATTTAATACGATTAGCAACAGCAATATATGTAATCAAACCAAAATATTGCAGAAACCCGTGCCTGCGTATGCATGTTCTGTTTACATATGAGAACAAAAACCATTAAATTAATATAGGGTCCAAAAATGTGCAAAAGAAGAAACAAAAAGATTGTTACACACAAATAATTACCTCAGTGCAAAACATATGCCAGACTGTAGATATCATAAAATATGTGTATTGCTGTACCAATGTTTTCAGGTTGATTAACTAAGTTTGTTCTTGCCTTCTGATTGCAGATGTCAGACTCAACCTTGGTTAGTGTTACTGGAAGGTATTACCAGCCTCCAGACATTGTACCACCAGTGCTAAAGAAGCCGGAGGTTCCTGGACCTACACAAACCAGGACATACATGAATGTAGGCACAAGCAGCAGTCTCAGGTTTCAGAACAAACCAGATATCGACAGCCAAGGTATGTTTAGAGATCTCCTGTTTCTTGTTTCATACTTTATATGGCTGCAGGAACCGTCAAATTCTGTTACAGCACAAATCTGCTCTTTAAATATTGTTTGAGAGTGTAAAAAGTCAAAGTTGTGGTGTGTAAATGTTTTCAGCATGTTTGTATGTGCTTCTAACGATAGAGCTCCAGGTGAAGCTGCAGTCGGCAGAAGATCGATGTCACCTTCTTAAGAAGCATCTTGACAGCGTGAACAAGATGATTGAAAGTGTAAAGAAGGGGAGACACGTTGTGTTTGAAGAACAGGTACCCTAAATTCTGTCAAATAGTTCAAACTTAAGACCAGGATTTTTCAGATTGAAGCTGTGTTTGCATTATCACAGCAAAACATATTTTGCATTCATCGTCTTTATTACTGTATGGCAGCCAATGACCCCTTGGTACATTTCAGTAACAGGATAAACAGGATTTTCTAAATATTGCACAGTAATCTATTTCCTGCCTGTAGTTAATTAATTAGATGTGTTTTTTGCTATAGTGGTGATAATATTTTGTTTCCTGCAGGAAACGTCAAAACCTCAGCAGTCGGCACCACTGAAGGAGCTTCTGTGCAAAAAAATTCCTTTTGTTTTAGGAACAGTAAGTCCCCTCTCATGCTTCGTCACCTTGAACACATTATATCACTGATAGAATGGTTTCCCTTCATGGCTGACATTGTCTCCTTTCTGTCACAGTCAACAGGCCCCAGTTATTCAGTATATGCCAACCTACAAAGGGTGCTGCACATGATGAAGCATCACCATCCCCAGCTGTGCAACCAAAAGCGTGAGCAGCAAAGGGCCGGCTCTGGGGCCAAGAGAAGCATGAAAAAGAGCTTCTCACCCGACAGCAGGTCTGAGCTACCAGCTGAGTACCTGAGCATGATTTCAGACCTGCTCCTGCTTCTGCAGGATGAGCTTGGGATCATGAGCTTGTGAGTAAATAGTCACACAAATGCCTGTATTTAACCCCCCTCCCCCAACCAGATTGACCGTTTTTGTTTTTTAACTCACTACAACTAATTTCTTAATTGTTTTAAAAAATGATGAGCCTGATTTCGACAAACACATGCACACCCAGACCTACAGACAATTTAAAGTTTCCAATCCACTTAACCTGCACGTCTTTGGATGTGGGAGGAAACCGCAGCACCCGCACACAAACACGGGGAGAACATGCAAACATTACCCAGAAAGGCAACAGATGGGAATCAATCCCATGACCTTCTCACTGTAAGGCAGCAGTGCTCACCACTGCGCCACTGTGTTCCCCCAGTTCCCTCTAATTAAAGCTACATATATGTTAATTTTTGCCAAACATAAACAAAAATAGTGAAGAATCACTTTAATCTTTTGTTGTGTGTGTGTATGTGTGTGTGTGTCAGTGAGCAAATGGACTTGATGCAGAGATTAGATGCAGCCAAACAACCGGAGCACAGGCTGGACCTGCAGAGGTTGCTGGAAAATGTGGATGCATGGATCGAAGAGAAGGCCGCACAAATCATTCAAGTCCGCCAACACCAGCAGGCGGTATGTGAACTGATTTTGTAAATCTCAGAAACTGATACTAACATGTGAAGTATGTGGGAGGAGGCGGGACTAGGGGAAGAGATGCCAACAACAGAAAGCAGCAGTGAAGAGAAACTTTTTTTAACTGATGTTAAGATGACAGTATTCAAGCTTCTTTTATTGGTATGGATGGGATGGATAGAGGTAGGAGGCTGGAGTCTGATGATTGTGGTATTTTGTGCATCCACAGGTTCAGAGGTTGACCACGGACATTTGGCACACAGATGAGGCAGCAATGATCAGGCCTCCAACTCCAACACCCGTCATCGTCACCCCGCAGACGAAGAGACACCGACGTCTCAAAGGGACTCGGAAGACAAGAAACTATCTGAAAGAGAAAGACTGTCGTTGGGAGTGATGTTGAGCTTTAATTCAAAGGGTTTGACAAAATTGTAGCATTTAAAAAAAAAAAACAGCCATTTATTTACAGTTACTGGACAAAGTAACTGGACAAACTATGAATATTGTTGATAGGATTAAAGGATTCAAAAGGAGTTTATTGTCATATGCACATAGGAACACGTTCCCTGCACAATGAAATGTGTTTACTGCATTTTTACCCATCCTAATTGCCAGTTAGGAGCAGAGTCCTCCTGTACACAGGAATGTTTTTATTATTATTATTTATTCCTAACCTGGCATTTTTTAAACCATGTATTTAAAATATATACACATTTCTTGGAGTGTATATATATTTTCAAATGGAGCCAAAGTAATCGGTTTCTAATAAATTATTTTTCATATAATTAAGTGTATGTTTTTTTTTAAAGAAACTATGTGGGTGAAGTATTGATTGGAATTTTAAATTTTAGTGCAGATCTTTGAAATCTCCACATTCATCATCATTACAGCATTTTCCTGCATTTTTGTCATTTTATTATGAAATAAGCCCTAAATAATGTAAATATTTGTAGGGTTAGTTGAGTGGTATGTATTGTCTGGGCATAGGCTGGTGAGGGTATGCACTCTACTGAGTGTCTGTCTACTTTATTATGTTTTACTGGCACGAACAGCCTCTTCATTTTGTTGGGACGTCTTCTAAATTAGAACCACTAGGTGGCGGTGTTCAGCCTTTGTTTTATACACGTGCAGGCTTTTCCCTGAACTGTGCCATGAAGCTGCACACAGTAATAAGTCTGAACTTTATTGGCTCACATGTAGAATAAAGCCCATCTCAAGCAGCACTAGAGACAAAGCAAATGCTTTCTGAGCCGATTCACAGCACCTGGCTGGACAGCTGAGTAAATGTAGCTCTGACCCCACGACAAACGGATGTGGCTTCTGTCGCAGCGGGAGTGGGTGGAATTGCTTTTCCCCACAATATATTGCTGTTTTTTGTTTTTTTTTTTTAAGCAAATGATCTCAGATGAGACATTTTTAACATAGCTGAGATTTTCTGTTTGACATCTTTAAAGTACTAAATAAGTGCACAAGACACTTAACATTCCAGTGTTACTTCAGTCCTCAGTCCACATTTTTGCCTCATTACATTTCTTAAATAACCAACTGAACTGAAACAATCCTGCAAATAGTGATAGAAGCACTAAATTCTGCAAAAATACTCCTCAGACATTACTCTTTGAAAAAACAAACCGATTGCCCACTTGAATTTTCAATAGGCATCCAGGTAGGGGTCACAAGGGTCAAAATTAAAATATGCTCCAATCATATTGAAAACTATATTGCATTATTTGTCTGACCAGAAATATTCCAAAAAGGTAGAGTTTGGACTATCTATGACTGAATGTTCTGGAGTTATGAGGTACAAACAGCAAGAATGGTGACAAAGGTCAATTTCAGTTTGGACAGGGGTCAGAAGTTAAAGTTGCTCCAATTTTGGTAACAAGTGCAAATTATTGTTTGAGCTAACAGGATTAATAAAAGGAATAGTTTGTTGAATGCTTGGTCTGCAAAGGTCAAACAATGTCGATGTCCATTGGTTTCTATGACGTGACATATGTTACCCCGTAACATAACTAAACATGATTTTCCCTGATGGATAGGACATGCAAAGGATAAATGGTCAGTGACTGAGCAAATGGGTCTGCAAAATGTCCATAAGCAACTCTTCGAAATCTGAATGTTGAGCAATGAAATTGGGCATTGTGACAGATACAGGTCAGAACCAGTCAACCTCCTATTTCAGGCCATGTTGACATTTTCCCCCCCAAACATGTAAAATAAAACACAGACACACCTATTAAGTTGCTTGTGAAGCATTGTTGCTGGTTGCAAGACCCTGGAGGCCACTGTTACATCTGTGTTTCCACTATCTGAACTATTTTCAAATACAACCTAAACATGAATCTGGAAAAAAAGTTTATTTTGCCCTTTGGTAACGATGGACCACCACCCATACATAAAATTCATGTGTGTTGATTTCAGATTGTTGAGGTTCAAGGCTGTTATGCAAAAGAGATGACACAAAGGCAATTATGGGTACATACTCATAATTCCCTTCATGCCAGCCTCAAGTGACCCAGGACCTGTATTTGAGAAACTTATTTTGAGTGGCTCAAATGAAGATGTTTGTGTTTTGGATGTTGCATCATGGTCAAATCCCATAATTTGACAGATGGCATTCTAAATTCAGTACAGCTGGACCTCAATGCTGCGTTGTCAACTGTTTTGCATCATGAGAGGAAAAACAGCTTCAACGTAGTTGTTGCTTTCTGAATTTGGCTCGTTTCAGGTCCTTATGAAACCAACGTCTGGTTCTGGCATTCTCAGAGTGATTCACAGTTCACGGCCTGGTTAATGTCGAATGAAGTGAACCAGTGTTTCACCGAGAGAAAGTGAACCTATCTGCATTGTTTCCGTGCTTCCATATTAGATTACGGCACATAGCACGATGCAGCAATAAGGTTAACCGAGACAAGTCAGGACCTCTCCTTGCACACATACATCTCCGTACTCTTGATGGAAAACATTCTGGTGCCTTATGACTGAGTGCAGGCCTTGCTAAAACTACAATTGGTCTTGGGGATGCTGCACACTGCAAAAATTCAATGCAGTCAGCACAGTCAACTGAACGAAGTATCACTCCTGCATGAGCATGCAGGCAAGGACACTCGTGCACACAAACACTTCCTTTAGACTAATCAGTTTTTGCAACATAGGCAGGACTTTGCTGGCCTTGGAATCCAGCCATGTGTCCTGTTTGAGGCATAATAGTAAACGCTGTGTAAGGGGGGTGGGGGGTGACAGTGTGGAACACATCGGAGACAGCTCCTTCAATTTGACTAGTTGAGACATTAATTGCACACAATACTGTCATTGGCAAATGATCATCATGATAGTTTGCTGTGATAAACATCTCCGGCTTGCAATAATATCTACATAAGAAATATTAGAACATAATAGATATTCCTATGAAGTAAGCCACTGCGGCCTAATGGTTAATTGGGTAATCTTTAATCTGCAGTAAGTGTTGAAATTAAGGAGGTGCCAATTCACATTTGAGATACAATATAGAAAGTGCCCCATCTTATTCAGAAATAGGATGAGATTTCACCAAGCAGCCAAAATGCACTGGTGTCTCTTCCAGGTTCAACCAATGTGTAGAAAATCTTTACATGCAGCACATCAGGTTTCACACCAAATTACTTCATCTTCACCAGTCTGTAAGGATTTGCCACCAACTGCAATTGTATGGATTACAGACAAAGTTGAACATTTTTAATCAAATAACAGACCAAAGATGATAGAGCTATCTAATGCTAATATCTTTGATTTCCACTACAAAAAGATTTGTCAAATTCAAAGCTCCAACACTGACACTGCTGTAAATAACAAATACATGAATTGTTTAACAATATTCAAACTTTATTGGCTTTACATTGTAAAACTAAAGGGAACACCAGAAAAAAAAAAAAAAGCAAAAAAGATTTGAGGTTGAAACAACAATAAAAATCAAGTACAAACAAAATGTGATTGGTACTGTGGCAACTGCTGGAGCAGGATATGAACCAAGTCAAAGAATCCCATTGACATGATGGAGGGTTTCAAATTACGGCACTGTGGTATTTGCACATAGAAGGCAAAAGAAGAAATCATAATTTGTTTTTAACTTAGTCTTGGAAGTGAACAGTCAGACTGAAAACTGGTGACATCTCCAAGAAATATGTACCTTGGAACTGAAGTTGTGTGTGTGTGTGGGGGGGGGAACCCCCATTATAATAGTTTAATGAGCATTACCAGGTTTGGAACTTACTATTTATACCAATCAACATGATACATTCGAGTACTGACAATCTGTAATGTGGGGGAGATCAGGGTGGCCCACATACACAATGGCAGTATAGCAATGTCCATTATGCTCCAAACCTGGATTCCATTAATTTCTGGAAAATAACATCCTATCCAGAAACCAAGTTATGAGGCAACCTGATCAGTTCCCTCTGAACGAAATGGAATAGTAAAACCACTTATATTATTTTTGCAATAAATAAAAGACTTTGCATTTGAGCTCAAAGCAGAGGTGAGAGTTTAGAATTCTAACTTTCCAGAAGCAGCCATGCAAAACCATGACATGACCACCCCCATATCAAGCTGTCCTACTTGACCAAAAACTGGGTAGTCCAACTTCTGTTTAATGTATCTAGCTGCACATACAAGGAAATAAAAGCTGAAATGCTGGACATTCTTTGCGTGTCCAACTTTTTGATCAGAAACCCAAATGTTTTAGCAAAAACAGTCGCGTTAGTCTTGTTGTTACAGTACTTTTTTTTTTAAGGGGGGCATACCAGAAAAATGTAGCTGTGGTAAAAGCAACCAGGGTGTGAAATGTTGCTGAAAAGCGTAGACAAGAAGCAGGCTTCATTTGGATGACAAGCTCGTCAGCAACAGTTAATCAGCTGTTCAAAGTGTCAACAGTTACACTGTGATAAGCATACAAATACTGTTGAAAAGCCATTCAAACAAAAGGTAGCCTGATAACTGTCTGGGTAACTGGTTTCAAAGAGTCCTCAATGGGTTTAATTAAGAAGTTAAGGCTGATAGTGAGAAAACAGACATTTAAACAGACCAACACAGATAACCCCTTCACAGGTGTCTAAAAGTGCCGAGTTCCTTCGATATTAAAACAGGTGTGGCATACAATTTTACAAACCGTAACTATATTTGGATATCAACTGAATAAGGCACTTTTCTTAAAGAGGTGCAGGGTCTAACTTGTCGGATACACTGCAGAAAGGCAGGACAATGAACATCTATCAGTGTCTATGGATACCGGTGGTGTTATGACACACCAGCATGCCAACATATGATGCCATACTATTAGGGAATGCAGCTTATGTGGCAAATGAAGAGAATTGGATTATATCTCTCCATGACTGGATGAAGGGGCCTTCACATGCAGAGAATGAACAAATGGGGGTGCAGCTTGAGCAAAACTGGAGTCTGTTCTCTGTAGTTAGGTCTTTGGGCTGTAGCCTGATGCCACCAAGTGACTGATTTATTTCTTTAAAAAAAAAAAAAAAGCTTGTGAATGGTAAGCAACAGAACATGTGCAATCCAAAGACAACCCCCCCCCAACACACACAAAAAAGTTTCACCATTCCAATTGGTGGACATATAAATAAAACATGTTTAGCCATCAATCATTATCATTTAGTTTTTCTACAAGCATTTTTTCCTGAATCATGGAAAACAGACCAAATTACAAAAGCTCATCAGTGCAATGCTCAATTTCACACCAAAACAGACGACTTTGGTTTAATGCACAATGTTTCAAGGCATTCTTATATACTAGAATATGGCAGAGCGACAAAAGACAAAGTGGTTTAAAATGCATCTAAAGCTTATGAATATATGAAACACCAAATAATCACGCCAAGCATCCAGTATGCAATGGAGGGAGAAGCTAACACTGAAAGCTACACACAAAATGAAAAAAACAAAACAAAACATGATTCATTCAGGATTTTCAAGTTCAAATCTAACAAATTAATCAAAAACACCAGAGAGAAATATATACACAGGAGGAACACGCACACAAAATGAAACAGTTAGCAGGAAGCTAACTACAGCATTTGACAAGTTTCAACATGGCCAGAGCTGCTCAACTTCATGTCCAGTTGCTAATTCACACTGCAAGCACAACATTCTTAATTAACGCCAATGTCTGAAATACTCAGCACACCCCCACACCGAATCAAGCCCATTATTTTTTCTTTTTTTGCCTTTCCTCTACTTGCACGTTCATCTGTCACATCTTATAACTACAACTACCTTTTTAAATTAGTCATTTGTACAATATAGCCACAGAGAAGACTGTCAATATTCACATTGGAGAAAAAAAAAGAAGTATTTTCTATATTTAGTGGAAAATGAAAATATCCATCATAACCAACACCCTCTGCTGTATTCTTCACCAACCAAAAACACCCTCCAGTCCAGCTATGATAATTTGTTCAACAAAATCAACCTACAAACCAACGACAATCAAATCAAATCAGGTCTCAACCAAAAGACGTGACTCATTCCACTTTTTCAAATTATGCTGGACATCAAAGGCACTTCACTTCTTATCATCCATATCAACTAGGTATATATATATATATATACACACTGGTTTGTTTAGTTTACAGTGAGAGCTTCACAGACGAGGGAAATTTAAAACGCCCGGACTTTGCTCAACTGAGTAGCGATAAATTCGGAAAATGACCCACTCAAAACCATTATTTATGGGTAGAAACGCTTTTTAAACGAGTTTCACACTGGGTGTTCCAGGTTGGAGACGCACCAACAACAGGTAACACTTTCATATCAGTTGATGACAGCATGGCAAACGTGTTAGCTTATTTGTTGCAGCTGCTTGGATGTTTATTTGATAAAACTGCTCTAAAATGTTATCAAGTTAATTGTGTCCTATTATCTGTGCAAAATCACACATATTCAAAGAGCAAATATGGGTTGGGGCTGGACTTTAGTCCGAGCGCCCTCTGGTGGCCATTATTGGCCGATGAAAACATCACCGAGTTTAAATACAAATACATATATTTGATCACTTTTCAAGTCAGTTTAATGTACAATGGTTCATTTCAGGTCAGCTTTTGCCGAAAGTGACATGTATGCGACGCGCGCTCTGATTGGCTGATTACTGGTTACCATGACAGTTGTCCATGACAACGCGCATGACGTCACACAGCAGCTAAAAGGCACGATTAGAAAAACGAACTTGAACGTACTCCATAAATATCTAGGACAGCTTCGGAAAAACACACAGATTGAAAGCTTACCAGGTAAGGAGAGAATCATTTATTAGCAAGTTGAAAGAGAACGAGCCCAACACACTGTAAGTTTGCATATAACAGCCATATAATAAACGAATTATTAATCTCGCTTGCTCGGTTAATAATCCTTTCATATTTTACAAGAGTGGTAAGTAAGCACAATAAACACCTCATGACTTGTTTACTATTTAAACTTAATTGGGATCAATTTGGTCTGTCTTTTGAGTTCAGATCCTCTGTTGGGGTGTAAACCAACAAAATGATCATGTTTTTATTCACATGGAAAGGTCTGTTAACGTCTTTTAACAAAGGAAGAAAAAAATCTTTTAACTTTTATTTATTTATTGTTTGTTGTCTCACCTACCAAGCAACCGTGTTAGTTTCACACACACACACACATATATATATATATATATATATATATATATATATATATATATATATATATATATATATATATAATGAATTATGATAAGGGTTAGGGTTTAATTTTAACCATATATCTGCTTTCATAGGAGGCCTTTGCGCACTTGTGGGAATTTAGCACAGTAGAACAATTCTAGTGTGGTCTGGTCCAATTTGGGAAATTTCACATTCATAAATTGAGAAACACATACGTATTTGGACAGTGACACAATAAAAATAAATAATAAATGAATAAAAATTTTGGTTCTGTATGCCACCACAGTGCAGTCAAAATTACACATTCAAAAATGGTTGAAATGCTAAATTTCAGCATTAATTCAGTTACTTTAATAAAAATATTTATAGACTGTTTAATTTTAACATCACTGGTGGCGCTTTACAGAGGCAAAATTTATTTTGTTTATTTATTTATTCATTAATATATAAAGTTTATTTTTTCATTAATTGTTTCTTCAATAGTAAGCCAATTAGTTACATAGTTTTGGCTGTAATGTACCTTGGCACAGCTTGTAAGTTTGTTCTTGCCTTCTGATTGCAGATGTCAGACTCAACCTCGGCAATAAGTTTTGTTGGAAGCTATTTCCAGCCTCCAGAGGTGAGACCACCAGTGCCAAGGAAGCCAGAGGTACATTATCCATCATGACTTTTGTTATCCATCCACTTTTGTTCCTGTTCACTTCTGTTCATTTTATATATATATATATATATATATATATATATACTCGTATATAATTTTGGTTCTGTATGCCACCACAGAGCAGTCGGAATTACACATTCAAAAATGGTTGAAATGCTAAATTTCAGCATTAATTCAATTGCTTCAATCCAAATATTTATTGATTTTTTTTTTTTCTTCCATTTTAACATCACTGGTGGTGCTTTACAGAGGCAAAATTAAAAAAAATTATGTTACTGGTGTGCCTGACTATTAATAGTTGGGAGTTGATTTATTTATTCATTAATTCATTCTTCAATAGTAAGCCAATTAGTTACATAGTTAATATGTACCTTGGCACAGCTTGTAAGTTTGTTTTTGCGTTCTGATTGCAGATGTCAGACTCAGCTTCAGAGTTAAGTTTTGTTGGAAGCTATTTCCAGCCTCCAGAGGAGAGACCACCAGTGCCAAGGAAACCAGAGGTACATTATCCATCATGACTTTTGTTATCCATCCACTTTTGTTCTTGTTCACATATATATATATACGAGGTCTGTCAATAAAGTATAGGTCCTTTTTATTTTTTTCAAAAACTATATGGATTTCATTCATATGTTTTTACGTCAGACATGCTTGAAGCCTCGTGCGCATGCGTGAGTTTTTCCACGCCTGTCGGTGACGTCATTCGCCTGTGAGCACTCCTTGTGGGAGGAGTCGTCCAGCCCCTCGTTGGAATTCCTTTGTCTGAGAAGTTGCGCTTTGTTTGATCAAAATTTTTTCTAAACCTGTGAGACACATCGAAGTGGACACGGTTCGAAAAATTAAGCTGGTTTTCAGTGAAAATTGTAACGGCTGATGAGAGATTTTGAGGTGATTCTGTCGCTTTAAGGACTTCCCATGGTGCGAGACGTCGTGCAGCGCTCTCAGCCGCCGTCGTCAGCCTGTTTCAAGCTGAAAACCTCCACATTTTAGGCTCTATTGATCCTGGACGTCGTGAGAGAACAGAGAAGTTTCAGAAGAAGTCGGTTTCAGCATTTTATCCGGATATTCCACTGTTAAAGGAGATTTTTTTAATGAAAGACGTGCGGGCGGATTGCAGCGTCGGCTCGCAGCCGCCGCGACGCTCAGCCACAGGAAAAACACCTCTGTTGGAAGCCTTAAGTGTTATGTGTCGGACGCAGCTCGGAGAACCGACCAGCGTTTGAAGGACCCAGTATGAAATAAGCAGAGCACGGTTCAAAGGCTAACTGAATTTAATACATAACAGTGATAATATAACAAAAAGGTGTGGCCTGGCGTGGTGCGCTCCCAGCAGCGCTAACGGTCCGGAGCCAGAAGCTGTTTCGGACCCAAGGACCCCGCCGACACCCCCCAGGTGGCCGCAACAACCGAGTCTGTGAAAGAAGGAACCATTATGTGAGTCCACACTCTACACACAGAACACTTAAAGGTGTACAAACAGCAAACACTTCCTGGCTTGATTACTGATCAGCTTCCCAACCTGCAGGCATGGAACATCCCGTTCACAAAACTCCACTGCAGTGGAAGCTGATACATGACTAACAAACAGCTCAATACAATAAGGTGTGAGGGACACCACATTTACTGACTGTATAACTGTTAGTCACAAAATCTAACGTACCTCAGGAAGTGTGCTGACGAGCGTGAGACCTCACCCCCTCCTCTTTCACAGACTGTGCATCAAACCTGGACGTTCTCAGCATCCGCTGTTGATGAGATGGCTCCCGAGACGACGATCTCACCCGTCTGGTCACAAGGTCGAGTCTCTGGCAAATACACACTGTGCACTCCAGTCTTAAATGCCAACATGTTCCAATCCATCCAGATGCACCACAGCTGTGAGTCCTGACGAGTCGCAGGTGATCAGGGTGAGGTCCTGACAGCCTCAGCAACACAGCCACTCAGTCCCAAACGCAAGCCACCTGGGAGGAAACCAAAAGACAAACAAACCGGCAGCCAGGCCCCCCCAGCCATATAACATTAAGGACAAGTTGGAACATGTCCTGCTGTTAAACAATTTCTCATATACTCACTCCACTGAAAGCCATCAAAAGCCGCCTGGATTTTACAAATGGTTATCAACACGGAGGTGTTTTTCTTGTGGCGCCACTGCGTCGGCTGCGTCCCGACGCGCGGACCCGTCCGCATGTCTTTCATTAAAAAAATCTCCTTTAACAGTGGAATATCCGGATAAAATGCTGAAACCGACTTCTTCTGAAACTTCTCTGTTCTCTCACGACGTCCTGGATCAATAGAGCCTGAAATGTGGAGGTTTTCAGCTTGAACAGGCTGACGACAGCGGCTGAGAGCGCTGAGCGACGTCTCGCACCGTGGGAAGTCCTTAAAGTGACAGAATCACCTCAAAATCTCTCATCAGCAGTTAAAATTTTCACTGAAAACCAGCTTAATTTTTCGAACCGTGTCCACTTCGATGTGTCTCACAGGTTTAGAAAAAATTTTGATCAAACAACGCGCCAGTCTCTCAGCAACTTCTCAGACAAAGGAATTCCGACGAGGGGCTGGACGACTCCTCCCACAAGGAGTGCTCACAGGCGAATGACGTCACCGACAGGCGTGGAAAAACTCATGCATGCGCACGAGGGTTCAAGCATGTCTGACTTAAAAACATATGAATGAAATCCATATAGTTTTTGAAAAAAATAAAAAGGACCTATACTTTATTGACAGCCCTCGTATAACTATATATATATATATAAGCACAAAGTTTGACATGTTGTAGCTTCACAAATATAAGGTGAATGTTTGCCCTGCTTCATTGTAAATCATATAAATAGCTGACAGATTGAGTAATTTAATACGATTAGCAACAGCAATATATGTAATCAAACCAAAATATTGCAGAAACCCGTGCCTGCGTATGCATGTTCTGTTTACATATGAGAACAAAAACCATTAAATTAATATAGGGTCCAAAAATGTGCAAAAGAAGAAACAAAAAGATTGTTACACACAAATAATTACCTCAGTGCAAAACATATGCCAGACTGTAGATATCATAAAATATGTGTATTGCTGTACCAATGTTTTCAGGTTGATTAACTAAGTTTGTTCTTGCCTTCTGATTGCAGATGTCAGACTCAACCTTGGTTAGTGTTACTGGAAGGTATTACCAGCCTCCAGACATTGTACCACCAGTGCTAAAGAAGCCGGAGGTTCCTGGACCTACACAAACCAGGACATACATGAATGTAGGCACAAGCAGCAGTCTCAGGTTTCAGAACAAACCAGATATCGACAGCCAGGGTATGTTTAGAGATCTCCTGTTTCTTGTTTCATACTTTATATGGCTGCAGGAACCGTCAAATTCTGTTACAGCACAAATCTGCTCTTTAAATATTGTTTGAGAGTGTAAAAAGTCAAAGTTGTGGTGTGTAAATGTTTTCAGCATGTTTGTATGTGCTTCTAACGATAGAGCTCCAGGTGAAGCTGCAGTCGGCAGAAGATCGATGTCACCTTCTTAAGAAGCATCTTGACAGCGTGAACAAGATGATTGAAAGTGTAAAGAAGGGGAGACACGTTGTGTTTGAAGAACAGGTACCCTAAATTCTGTCAAATAGTTCAAACTTAAGACCAGGATTTTTCAGATTGAAGCTGTGTTTGCATTATCACAGCAAAACATATTTTGCATTCATCGTCTTTATTACTGTATGGCAGCCAATGACCCCTTGGTACATTTCAGTAACAGGATAAACAGGATTTTCTAAATATTGCACAGTAATCTATTTCCTGCCTGTAGTTAATTAATTAGATGTGTTTTTTGCTATAGTGGTGATAATATTTTGTTTCCTGCAGGAAACGTCAAAACCTCAGCAGTCGGCACCACTGAAGGAGCTTCTGTGCAAAAAAATTCCTTTTGTTTTAGGAACAGTAAGTCCCCTCTCATGCTTCGTCACCTTGAACACATTATATCACTGATAGAATGGTTTCCCTTCATGGCTGACATTGTCTCCTTTCTGTCACAGTCAACAGGCCCCAGTTATTCAGTATATGCCAACCTACAAAGGGTGCTGCACATGATGAAGCATCACCATCCCCAGCTGTGCAACCAAAAGCGTGAGCAGCAAAGGGCCGGCTCTGGGGCCAAGAGAAGCATGAAAAAGAGCTTCTCACCCGACAGCAGGTCTGAGCTACCAGCTGAGTACCTGAGCATGATTTCAGACCTGCTCCTGCTTCTGCAGGATGAGCTTGGGATCATGAGCTTGTGAGTAAATAGTCACACAAATGCCTGTATTTAACCCCCCTCCCCCAACCAGATTGACCGTTTTTGTTTTTTAACTCACTACAACTAATTTCTTAATTGTTTTAAAAAATGATGAGCCTGATTTTGACAAACACATGCACACCCAGACCTACAGACAATTTAAAGTTTCTAATCCACTTAACCTGCACGTCTTTGGATGTGGGAGGAAACCGCAGCACCCGCACACAAACACGGGGAGAACATGCAAACATTACCCAGAAAGGCAACAGATGGGAATCAATCCCATGACCTTCTCACTGTAAGGCAGCAGTGCTCACCACTGCGCCACTGTGTTCCCCCAGTTCCCTCTAATTAAAGCTACATATATGTTAATTTTTGCCAAACATAAACAAAAATAGTGAAGAATCACTTTAATCTTTTGTTGTGTGTGTGTATGTGTGTGTGTCAGTGAGCAAATGGACTTGATGCAGAGATTAGATGCAGCCAAACAACCGGAGCACAGACTGGACCTGCAGAGGTTGCTGGAAAATGTGGATGCATGGATCGAAGAGAAGGCCGCACAAATCATTCAAGTCCGCCAACACCAGCAGGCGGTATGTGAACTGATTTTGTAAATCTCAGAAACTGATACTAACATGTGAAGTATGTGGGAGGAGGCGGGACTAGGGGAAGAGATGCCAACAACAGAAAGCAGCAGTGAAGAGAAACTTTTTTTAACTGATGTTAAGATGACAGTATTCAAGCTTCTTTTATTGGTATGGATGGGATGGATAGAGGTAGGAGGCTGGAGTCTGATGATTGTGGTATTTTGTGCATCCACAGGTTCAGAGGTTGACCACGGACATTTGGCACACAGATGAGGCAGCAATGATCAGGCCTCCAACTCCAACACCCGTCAACGTCACCCCGCAGACGAAGAGACACCGACGTCTCAAAGGGACTCAGAAGACAAGAAACTATCTGAAAGAGAAAGACTGTCGTTGGGAGTGATGTTGAGCTTTAATTCAAAGGGTTTGACAAAATTGTAGCATTTAAAAAAATGGCTGGTTAGGGTATGCACTCTACTGAGTGTCTGTCTACTTTATTATGTTTTACTGGCACGAACAGCCTCTTCATTTTGTTGGGACGTCTTCTAAATTAGAACCACTAGGTGGCGGTGTTCAGCCTTTGTTTTATACACGTGCAGGCTTTTCCCTGAACTGTGCCATGAAGCTGCACACAGTAATAAGTCTGAACTTTATTGGCTCACATGTAGAATAAAGCCCATCTCAAGCAGCACTAGAGACAAAGCAAATGCTTTCTGAGCCGATTCACAGCACCTGGCTGGACAGCTGAGTAAATGTAGCTCTGACCCCACGACAAACGGATGTGGCTTCTGTCGCAGCGGGAGTGGGTGGAATTGCTTTTCCCCACAATATATTGCTGTTTTTTGTTTTTTTTTTTAAGCAAATGATCTCAGATGAGACATTTTTAACATAGCTGAGATTTTCTGTTTGACATCTTTAAAGTACTAAATAAGTGCACAAGACACTTAACATTCCAGTGTTACTTCAGTCCTCAGTCCACATTTTTGCCTCATTACATTTCTTAAATAACCAACTGAACTGAAACAATCCTGCAAATAGTGATAGAAGCACTAAATTCTGCAAAAATACTCCTCAGACATTACTCTTTGAAAAAACAAACCGATTGCCCACTTGAATTTTCAATAGGCATCCAGGTAGGGGTCACAAGGGTCAAAATTAAAATATGCTCCAATCATATTGAAAACTATATTGCATTATTTGTCTGACCAGAAATATTCCAAAAAGGTAGAGTTTGGACTATCTATGACTGAATGTTCTGGAGTTATGAGGTACAAACAGCAAGAATGGTGACAAAGGTCAATTTCAGTTTGGACAGGGGTCAGAAGTTAAAGTTGCTCCAATTTTGGTAACAAGTGCAAATTATTGTTTGAGCTAACAGGATTAATAAAAGGAATAGTTTGTTGAATGCTTGGTCTGCAAAGGTCAAACAATGTCGATGTCCATTGGTTTCTATGACGTGACATATGTTACCCCGTAACATAACTAAACATGATTTTCCCTGATGGATAGGACATGCAAAGGATAAATGGTCAGTGACTGAGCAAATGGGTCTGCAAAATGTCCATAAGCAACTCTTCGAAATCTGAATGTTGAGCAATGAAATTGGGCATTGTGACAGATACAGGTCAGAACCAGTCAACCTCCTATTTCAGGCCATGTTGACATTTTCCCCCCCAAACATGTAAAATAAAACACAGACACACCTATTAAGTTGCTTGTGAAGCATTGTTGCTGGTTGCAAGACCCTGGAGGCCACTGTTACATCTGTGTTTCCACTATCTGAACTATTTTCAAATACAACCTAAACATGAATCTGGAAAAAAAGTTTATTTTGTCCTTTGGTAACGATGGACCACCACCCATACATAAAATTCATGTGTGTTGATTTCAGATTGTTGAGGTTCAAGGCTGTTATGCAAAAGAGATGACACAAAGGCAATTATGGGTACATACTCATAATTCCCTTCATGCCAGCCTCAAGTGACCCAGGACCTGTATTTGAGAAACTTATTTTGAGTGGCTCAAATGAAGATGTTTGTGTTTTGGATGTTGCATCATGGTCAAATCCCATAATTTGACAGATGGCATTCTAAATTCAGTACAGCTGGACCTCAATGCTGCGTTGTCAACTGTTTTGCATCATGAGAGGAAAAACAGCTTCAACGTAGTTGTTGCTTTCTGAATTCGGCTCGTTTCAGGTCCTTATGAAACCAACGTCTGGTTCTGGCATTCTCAGAGTGATTCACAGTTCACGGCCTGGTTAATGTCGAATGAAGTGAACCAGTGTTTCACCGAGAGAAAGTGAACCTATCTGCATTGTTTCCGTGCTTCCATATTAGATTACGGCACATAGCACGATGCAGCAATAAAGTTAACCGAGACAAGTCAGGACCTCTCCTTGCACACATACATCTCCGTACTCTTGATGGAAAACATTCTGGTGCCTTATGACTGAGTGCAGGCCTTGCTAAAACTACAATTGGTCTTGGGGATGCTGCACACTGCAAAAATTCAATGCAGTCAGCACAGTCAACTGAACGAAGTATCACTCCTGCATGAGCATGCAGGCAAGGACACTCGTGCACACAAACACTTCCTTTAGACTAATCAGTTTTTGCAACATAGGCAGGACTTTGCTGGCCTTGGAATCCAGCCATGTGTCCTGTTTGAGGCATAATAGTAAACGCTGTGTAAGGGGGGTGGGGGGTGACGGTGGGGGGTGACAGTGTGGAACACATCGGAGACAGCTCCTTCAATTTGACTAGTTGAGACATTAATTGCACACAATACTGTCATTGGCAAATGATCATCATGATAGTTTGCTGTGATAAACATCTCCGGCTTGCAATCATATCTACATAAGAAATATTAGAACATAATAGATATTCCTATGAAGTAAGCCACTGCGGCCTAATGGTTAATTGGGTAATCTTTAATCTGCAGTAAGTGTTGAAATTAAGGAGGTGCCAATTCACATTTGAGATACAATATAGAAAGTGCCCCATCTTATTCAGAAATAGGATGAGATTTCACCAAGCAGCCAAAATGCACTGGTGTCTCTTCCAGGTTCAACCAATGTGTAGAAAATCTTTACATGCAGCACATCAGGTTTCACACCAAATTACTTCATCTTCACCAGTCTGTAAGGATTTGCCACCAACTGCAATTGTATGGATTACAGACAAAGTTGAACATTTTTAATCAAATAACAGACCAAAGATGATAGAGCTATCTAATGCTAATATCTTTGATTTCCACTACAAAAAGATTTGTCAAATTCAAAGCTCCAACACTGACACTGGTGTAAATAACAAATACATGAATTGTTTAACAATATTCAAACTTTATTGGCTTTACATTGTAAAACTAAAGGGAACACCAGAAAAAAAAAAAAAAAGCAAAAAAGATTTGAGGTTGAAACAACAATAAAAATCAAGTACAAACAAAATGTGATTGGTACTGTGGCAACTGCTGGAGCAGGATATGAACCAAGTCAAAGAATCCCATTGACATGATGGAGGGTTTCAAATTACGGCACTGTGGTATTTGCACATAGAAGGCAAAAGAAGAAATCATAATTTGTTTTTAACTTAGTCTTGGAAGTGAACAGTCAGACTGAAAACTGGTGACATCTCCAAGAAATATGTACCTTGGAACTGAAGTTGTGTGTGTGTGTGGGGGGGGGGGGAACCCCCATTATAATAGTTTAATGAGCATTACCAGGTTTGGAACTTACTATTTATACCAATCAACATGATACATTCGAGTACTGACAATCTGTAATGTGGGGGAGATCAGGGTGGCCCACATACACAATGGCAGTATAGCAATGTCCATTATGCTCCAAACCTGGATTCCATTAATTTCTGGAAAATAACATCCTATCCAGAAACCAAGTTATGAGGCAACCTGATCAGTTCCCTCTGAACGAAATGGAATAGTAAAACCACTTATATTATTTTTGCAATAAATAAAAGACTTTGCATTTGAGCTCAAAGCAGAGGTGAGAGTTTAGAATTCTAACTTTCCAGAAGCAGCCATGCAAAACCATGACATGACCACCCCCATATCAAGCTGTCCTACTTGACCAAAAACTGGGTAGTCCAACTTCTGTTTAATGTATCTAGCTGCACATACAAGGAAATAAAAGCTGAAATGCTGGACATTTTTTGCGTGTCCAACTTTTTGATCAGAAACCCAAATGTTTTAGCAAAAACAGTCGCGTTAGTCTTGTTGTTACAGTACTTTTTTTTTTAAGGGGGGCATACCAGAAAAATGTAGCTGTGGTAAAAGCAACCAGGGTGTTAGGTCTTTGGGCTGTAGCCTGATGCCACCAAGTGACTGATTTATTTCTTTAAAAAAAAAAAAAAAAAGCTTGTGAATGGTAAGCAACAGAACATGTGCAATCCAAAGACAACCCCCCCCCAACACACACAAAAAAGTTTCACCATTCCAATTGGTGGACATATAAATAAAACATGTTTAGCCATCAATCATTATCATTTAGTTTTTCTACAAGCATTTTTTCCTGAATCATGGAAAACAGACCAAATTACAAAAGCTCATCAGTGCAATGCTCAATTTCACACCAAAACAGACGACTTTGGTTTAATGCACAATGTTTCAAGGCATTCTTATATACTAGAATATGGCAGAGCGACAAAAGACAAAGTGGTTTAAAATGCATCTAAAGCTTATGAATATATGAAACACCAAATAATCACGCCAAGCATCCAGTATGCAATGGAGGGAGAAGCTAACACTGAAAGCTACACACAAAATGAAAAAAACAAAACAAAACATGATTCATTCAGGATTTTCAAGTTCAAATCTAACAAATTAATCAAAAACACCAGAGAGAAATATATACACAGGAGGAACACGCACACAAAATGAAACAGTTAGCAGGAAGCTAACTACAGCATTTGACAAGTTTCAACATGGCCAGAGCTGCTCAACTTCATGTCCAGTTGCTAATTCACACTGCAAGCACAACATTCTTAATTAACGCCAATGTCTGAAATACTCAGCACACCCCCACACCGAATCAAGCCCATTATTTTTTCTTTTTTTGCCTTTCCTCTACTTGCACGTTCATCTGTCACATCTTATAAAAAAAAAAAAAGGACAAAATTTACAACTGCGGCCTTTAAACGACAACAGTGAGGTGGGAGAAATTGAACAAAACCCGCGCATTACAACTACCTTTTTAAATTAGTCATTTGTACAATATAGCCACAGAGAAGACTGTCAATATTCACATTGGAGAAAAAAAAAAAAGTATTTTCTATATTTAGTGGAAAATGAAAATATCCATCATAACCAACACCCTCTGCTGTATTCTTCACCAACCAAAAACACCCTCCAGTCCAGCTATGATAACTTGTTCAACAAAATCAACCTACAAACCAACGACAATCAAATCAGGTCTCAACCAAAAGACGTGACTCATTCCACTTTTTCAAATTATGCTGGACATCAAAGGCACTTCACTTCTTATCATCCATATCAACTAGGTATATACGTATATATATATATACACACTGGTTTGTTTAGTTTACAGTGAGAGCTTCACAGACGAGGGAAATTCAAAACGCCCGGACTTTGCTCAACTGAGTAGCGATAAATTCGGAAAATAACCCACTCGAAACCATTATTTATGGGTAGAAACGCTTTTTAAACGAGTTTCACACTGGGTGTTCCAGGTTGGAGACGCACCAACAACAGGTAACACTTTCATATCAGTTGATGACAGCATGGCAAACGTGTTAGCTTATTTGTTGCAGCTGCTTGGATGTTTATTTGATAAAACTGCTCTAAAATGTTATCAAGTTAATTGTGTCCTATTATCTGTGCAAAATCACACATATTCAAAGAGCAAATATGGGTTGGGGCTGGACTTTAGTCCGAGCGCCCTCTGGTGGCCATTATTGGCCGATGAAAACATCACCGAGTTTAAATACAAATACATATATTTGATCACTTTTCAAGTCAGTTCCGACTTTAATTTCATCAAAGGCAAAGTCGACTGATTTCTTCACGCCCTCAATCTTCATTGTGTTAGCATTAATGAGCTTCTCCATAGCATCAAAGTGGGAATTGATTAAGTTTGAGAGAACACCAATGATCTCTTTGTCGCGTGCAGACTTGGCCTCACCTTCAAAAAGGGCTTTCTTGCAGGCAGGTTCTTTGCACGGGGTAGCTACGGGTGAAATAGGCAAGGGTGGAAACTCTTCCTCTCCCAGCTGCATGTTTTGGTCGTCGGTCATTTTGGAGTAATCGTGTCCCGCGTCCACGATGCTGTTTCTAGTAACCGGGTTCTTACTTTCTTTCGGTCCTCTTTTCCTGTCTCTAGAAAACATTGCATGGTACATCAAGCAAATAAGCACGGGAAATCGTGAAAAGCGTTCAGGGTATATCAGCAGTGATCCCTCACCCTCTGTCCTCATCACTCATCTTTCTGTCTTCTCTCTCTTTCAGGTGACGGCTGCAGAGGGACACCTGAACGCATCATTGATGCTGAAGGACATGGCTGTGACTGGAGAGAGTCTATCAGCAACGAGGCAGCGCTGCCTGCAGACCCTCCAGAACATCACCACAGCAAACTCTCACTTTGTCCCCATCATGTCTCTGCAGACGATGGACCATCACATGAAACACACACACTCATCTTCAACCACTTAGTCCAATCAAGGGTTGTGGGGGGCTGAAGCCTATCCCAGCAATCATAGAGCGCGAGGCAGGGTACACCCAGAACAGGACGCCAGTCTGTCGCAGGGCCACAAACAGACATTAACACACATTAACACCCACTCGCACACCTATGGACAATTTAAAGATATCAATCGACCTAACCCACATGGCTTGGGATGTGGGAGGAAACCGGAGCACCCGGAGGAAACCCACGCAAACACAGGGAGAACATGCAAACTCCACACAGACAGACCACAGGCGGGAAGTGAACCCATGACCTTCTCGCTGTGAGGCAACAGTACTAACCACTAATCCACTGTCACATGAAACAAAGATTAAATCATAGAGGCTGAGAGATCGTTTTACTTTGACTGCTGCTGCACCAGTCACAGCTTCATGGCAGAGATACACTCTGAAAAAGAAACTGAAGAAGCTTTTAACTCCTTCAGAGTTTTTATGGTTTGTTAATTTGTTTTTTTTTTTTCCCTCACTGGTCAGATTTAGAGGACAGAGCACGGAGTGACGGGAAATGTGCAGGACGGCCAGATGAAGCCTTGAAGCTTTCCATCCACTTGTTCCAAAAAAACAACAGCGTCAATAACAGAAATAAAAAAAAAAACCTTCATTTGATTTTGTGTGGTTCATTCATTGTTTTTGATTCATGTGTGGTTTATGGTAATAAAGGTCTGTCCATGTCAAAAAACTCATCAGTATGATGTCCGTCAATGTTTAAATGAATTCAATAGGACACAAGATGTTTCTGTTCAAACTGTTGCAGCATTTTCAAAAGATGGGACAGTGATTTTGCTGACTTTATTCATTTTTTATTAAAAATGTGTTTTCCACTGTGCTTGGACCCAGTCAGTTTCTTTTTGGAAATAACCTCTCTGGCTTTGGAGAAAACCCTTTCACATGATGTGGGGATCTGCGGTGCTTTATTTATGTTCATAGGCCTCCGATATCATCAGTGACATCACTCACCCTAAAAGAAGCAAGCCTCAATACGAGCTTCATAGAAGACCTTCTGGATTTCTCGATACACACTTTGAGGTCTCGGCAAAGTACGTCTCATCGCTACAGGTCAGTCGGGGGGGTCACAGAGGACCAGGGCTGGATTCTGGAGGACGGCCCAGAGACATCAGGAGGGCAGCCGGGTCACCACTGTCATACAGACTTCAAATGCACCCTGAAAACCATGTTCACTCACTCACTCACTCTCACACACACACACACACACACACACACACACACACACACACACACACACACACACACACACACACACACACACACACTGAACTTTAGAAAACTGCAGGGTGGGAAAAAAAAAAAGTGAAACTTGTTTTTTCAATGGTGTTTCACATTCACATCTGTGCAGACGTATAGATGGATTTTTTTTTTCATTGTGACATTTAATAACAGTGCTCTGACAAGATTACATCATACAAAATACAAAACAGATACAGAATGACATAAAAAACAGAGTTCCACCTGTTCATCTCTATTTGTGTATGTTTCAACTGTACATCACAACTGTAGCTCCTACAGTGCTTTACATAGTATTCATGAATACTAACACTGAAATGACATGATTTTAGATATTAATACAGTAATATTGGAACATGAATCAATTTAAAGGTGTTGTGCAATAAAACAAGTTTCTCTAAACATAATACTGATAAGTCAGACACTGAAAGCAGAGACAGAAACTGACATTCATTCATAAAAAGGGATCAAATTACATAAGTAACTGAAACGGTTACTTTTTCCCTGCACTGGTAGCAAATATGTTGATGAGTGGGTGAGTGAGTTTTTCCCTGTCAGCTTATGAGATGTACACAATAACTCAAAAACAATAAATGCTGTGGTCTTGTACGTCTCTAATTTCACAGGCCATATAATGAGGAGAAACTGATTAAAATATGTTTAACTTTGATGCAACAGATCAAAAGAGCAACTTTGTTTAGTCCAGTGGTTCCCAATCCTGGTTTTTGGGACCCAAAGTATTGCACATTTTCCAGGGACAAATGGAAAATGTGCAGTACTCTGATACTAAATGTTTATTATCATTGCAGGTTGTACAATGAAACTTTGTTGGAGCAACTTGGTTTACAACATAAAAATAAAATAAAAATGTAAAATATATTCAGGGGACCAGGATTAGGAAAAACTGCTGTCATTTATACTATAACCCATCTGCCACCTGCTGGATGCAGTGGCCACGGTCATGTGAGCTGACAAGCAAACACAGGGATGCTGATATTTGAGTGACCCCAAATAAAGACCGAACACCATTTTGTTATTTGCCATAGTAGTTCACAAACTCTTTGCATGGAGCCTCTTTGCAATCTGAAACATGTCAGAACCTTCAACCAGCTTCACCTCTGCAGCCCTCAACAGTCTGACAAATACTGCAAGAATAAATCAGCTCCGACTGCAGAATGGAACACGTGGAATCACACAGTTTACCAGGAAAAAATAATCAGAGGTCACTCAGTTTAAAGTTGGTCCACAGATTTTTGAGTCCTTCTGATGAAACAAACAAACTGATGCTGTCTGATGTCACAGTCACACTTTGAATATGATGATAACAAATCACACCGTCCAGTGTAGCTTCTTTTTTGTTGTTGTTGTTGCTGCTCTGTAAGACTTGAGTCACCCCTCGGTGATAAATAAAGTTTTCTTTATTCTCCTGTGAATCTGCATGTTGATTTGGCACATTTGTTTACACTGGATGCCTTCCTGATGCAGCTCCACATGTACAAGAAAAATTGGTTTGAACCATCGACCTCATTTGAAGACACGCAAACTTAACAGCTTACAGAGACTTTATGTGTTTTTGGTAACAGATTGATCATAGGACAAGAATCATTAAGTAACGAATATAAATGACAAAAAGTAACTTTTAGTTTACAAAATATAGATTTCATTGTTTAATAAACGATTATTCTATTTCCCATAAAAGCTTTTGTAAAATCCCCTCAGTCGTTTTTTATCTTGTTGCTGGAGTGACGTCTGGAGGAAAGTTGTGTATTTTGGCAGCTGCTCGGTTGTTCAAATACCCAGATGACAACATGTGAAACAGACTGAAGAAGGACTCATGTTCTCACAAAAACAAAGTAATGACACGTAATAACTGGAGTTCAGCAGCAGCTGGTCCAGGATCAGACCACTTCCATCATCACACCAGAGCTACAGTGCATGTGAGCGGGTTCTTTAAAAAAGAAAAGAAAAAGAGAATGCTTCATCATCGATTCCAGTGGAGCTGAATGAGGTCAAATCTAAACAGACGGTTATGGCCTCACGAGTTGACAGATGAGGAATGAATCAAATCAAGTGCAGCTAAAACTGAAAAAAAACAACAAACCATAAAAACAAAAAACGATTTGGAGGTAATAAAATAAAAAATCCAAACACATATTGTTAAATCAAGCGTGAATACAGGGAGATTCTGCTCAATCCAGATTCAGACACACAACACAGACAGCAACAGGAATCATGGCGCCCCCTGCTGGGACAGATGACACACGGCTCCAGATCACCACAGCGCTCAGATGAGATAATCCTCCAGGAGGTTTTCAGAAGTGACGGCGACACTGTGAGCTGTAGTGAATTAAAGATGCTTTTGCTGACTTTCAAATCCAGATATGTGTGTCAGTGCAGCTGAAGGAGTCGCAGTCCAGATGTCAGTCGTCCAGATGTGTTCAAGCATGTTGTTTGAGATCACCGGACATTCAGATGGAAAAGGATTCTCCAGACAGACAGGCCAGCGAGTTCCACTTCTCCTGAAGGTCAGAGGCTGAGCACAGGAACAAAGGCATCCAGACAAACCCAAAACCTTGTGCCCAGACAGCAGCAGCCGATGACAGAGTGAGACGTCTGACTTCACCAGTTGAAGAGCGAGTTCTGTCCAAGAGTCATGAAGTAGATCTGACTGCTGCCTCCTGACTGCACCGAGGCAAAGAACACCTGCAAACACAACGTACTAAATTTAGGGAACAAACTGAAGAATCACAACCACATTACTTCACCATAACTATTCCAAAACGGTAGATTTTGGGTGATCTATGACCTCGCATTAATAATCTATCAGCCAAACAGAGGGGCTAATGCTAGCAGAGTTTATTTATGGCTGAACAAACAGATGTGGAAAATTTCTGATCCAACAAGACCAAGCACACTGAATACGTCTGGCCAATCCGTCAACGCTTCCCAATCCATCGGATTCGTTTCCAACGCGTCTGACGCATCCGACGCGTGATGTCAGATGCGTCACTTCGGAAGCGACAAGGGGGTGGAGATTGCCACGTCACACTCTGGCTGTTTCCACAACCTGGAAAAAGTTCAGCGATCGCCATCTTGAATTTGGGTCGTCTGAACCACAAAAAAGCTTTAAAAAACAGCAGTAGAACGATTCTCCCATCACCCTGCTGGGAGAAGCTTTTTTTCAGCTACTTTTTTGGCATGACGCCGACCGAGGGAGGACTGATGACTTGGTGGGATATCGATCGAACTGAGACAGTGGGCCGACCCGCACGGAGAAGCCGGCCTTCAGGCATCATTCCTGGGCAGACCGAGGCAGGCAGCCGGGGTGATGGAGCAAACCCACTCAGTCCGAAATCTCCCACTTTTTGGATATATGCAAAGTCCCAGTTTGCCCAACGGAGTTTAGTTCTGTTCTAGTTCTTTTTTCCCCCTTTTTTTTAATATATAAACTGTTCAGTGTTTCTTTATATTTAAAAAAATATTTTTATTTGTCCCAATCAGGAACATTTGCTGTGCAGACAACCAATCTTCCATTGATGAGCTGAACACCACAATGTCCAGTCAAAAGAAAACATCTCTGCTCTTCAGCAACACCACCAGAGTTCAAAGCTGCAGAAGAGACCTTCATCTGGTCCTGAGAATCCAACATAACATCACCTGCTTCTAAATAAAAGGCTCTTTCAACAGCAACTATTTTATTATTTTTTAAAAAGCTGTTTCATTTTATATTTTAACAATAAATGAACGCATCATTAAAAATGTCCATGAATCAAAGTCAAAAGAAATTTGCACAGGTAGAAGCTCCCCACTTATTGCGCTCAAATTCACTCTGTCCTGATAACATTAAAGGCAATTACATATTTTGGCGAAATTACAAGTTGAAATGACTATAAAAAAATTCATCATGAGGTTTATGTCACAGAAATCCTACTTTACAATCACACTGCAGTCATTGATAAATTATTTCCTGTTGCATTTATAATAAACATTTGTATTTATTTACAGTGTCTGTTTTTCTGGTTAAAATGACATATAAATAACCTACCAGACTTAAAAAAATGAACAAATTTCCATGTTATTTTATTCGTCTAAAAATAAATGTCCAAGGTTCCTTGTGTTAAACAAGAAATTATCTAATCTGAAATAACAGGTGATTTTAATTTACTGATGAAAGGTTTTTAAAGAACCTTTCATTGATTTACTTAGCTATTTTAAGTACAAGTGTTCTAAACTTTTTTTTAACAGTAATCAGAAATTCTGAGGCAACAACAACAACAAAAAACATTTCCAAGGATTTTTCTTCAGAAAACTGCTCTATAAATGAGCAGTCCTGTCACACGTTTGTTTTGTACAGATCAGTGGTTTCTGCACCGATCCGTTCTGTACAGATCAGTGGTTTCTGCACCAATCCGTTTTGTAGAGCTTAGTGGTTTCTACACCGATCCATTTTGTAGAGATCAGTGGTTTCTGCCACTAGTCTTCCGTGTTTCGGCCCGACGCGTCATTCCTATTGGACAACGCGAAGGTACATCACAGCTCAGAGCGTCGAAAGTTGGATTGGATTGAACTTTGACTGCATCAGCCTGCCGACAAGCGGCAATGCGCGCTCCCATCAGAAGAGTCGGTTTAGCTCGGCTTTTGACGCAACGCATCTGACGCATCTAAAAAGCAACTCGTCTCATTGAAAATAATGCTTTTTAGACCGATTTCTGATGCATTTGATGCGTCTGATGTATTCAGTGTGAAAGGCCCTTTAAGGCTATGAAATTGGGCTATTAGTAAAAAAAAAAAAAAAAGTAGAAAAGGGGGTGTTCACAATAATAGTAGTGTGGCATTCAGTCAGTGAGTTTGTCAATTTTGTGGAACAAACAGGTGTGAATCAGGTGTCCCCTATTTAAGGATGAAGCCAGCACCTGTTGAACATGCTTTTCTCTTTGAAAGCCTGAGGAAAATGGGATGTTCAAGACATTGTTCAGAAGAACAGCGTAGTTTGATTAAAACGTTGATTGGAAAGGGGAAAATTTATACGCAGGTGCAAAAAATTATAGGCTGTTCATCTACAATGATCTCCAATGCTTTAAAATGGACAAAAAAAAAAAAAAAAACAGACGCGTGGATGAAAACGGAAAACAACCATCAAAATGGACAGAAGAATAACCAGAATGGCAAAGGCTCACCCACTGATCAGCTCCAGGATGATCAAAGACAGTCTGGAGTTACCTGTAAGTGCTGTGACAGAAGACGCCTGTGTGAAGCTAATTTATTTGCAAGAATCCTGTTATGTGTTGGGGGGGTTTGGCTGGCCAAGATACTGTTTGTGTGTTTTGTGTGCACTCCAGGTGGTTTGTGGGGGTGTGTCTGAAGCTGTGATGATGGATGAAGCGTCTCTCACCCTCCACTGTCATCACGCCAACCCCATGCACCTGATGAGCAGTTCATGTGCAGATCTAAAGGACTACCAGCTGAAGAGGATGCACCTGATGAGCAGTTCACGTGCAGAGCTAAAGGACTACCAGCTGAAGTGGATATCCTAATGATGTACTACATTTAAGCCATGACTGCTCTGTGTAAGGTGCTGTGGACTCAACCTTGTTGCCGCTGTGAGACGGTCGTTTGTCTAACACTGTGACGCCGAGGATCGCTCCAGGTTTGACGCACCGTGCCTGTTAAGGAGATGGGTGAGGGACACACTCCATCAGCACACCTCAGAGGTAACTAAAGCTTTAAATGACTTTGAGTAATAAACAGTAGTAATTTGGCGTCTTGCACGCAGCAATATTTGAGCTACTCTGATAGTTGTGTAAATTCGCTCTTCACAGCTGTGGTGTGCGGACTGATGGTCCTCCACGGGCTGTGAGAGCCGTCTCTTTAATTGAGTCTGAATTAGAACCTGAATGTGTTTGCTGATGGTGTGAACCCTAAACAGTATTTGTGTGAACAGTGTGGACTTACCTCACCTCTCATCCTTAACAGGCGCTGTCTGACTCATTAACCACCTGGGGGGTGCCGGCGGGAATTCCTGGGTCCAGAGCATTCGGGCTCCAATCCCCTTGGGCGCTGGGAAGAGCGCGCCGTCCTCCACCCAACCAGGCCGTTAATGTATATATTTGCACTTGAAATAAATCTGTTATGTTCTTTGGAACCGCTCTCTGTTTATTTAGCGCTGGGTCCTTGTCAGACGCTGGTTAGCTCCTCTAACCCGCGTCCCAACATAACAAATCCCCCGCAAAGTCGCTCTGTTAAATAAAAGACGTGCAGAAGAGGTTACAATTTGCCAAAGAACACATCAACTGGCCTAAAGAGAAATGGAGGAATATTTTGTGGACTGATGAGAGTAAAACTGTTCTTTTTGGGTCCAAGGGCCGCAGACAGTTTGTGAGACGACCCCCAAACTCTGAATTCAACCCACATGTTTCTCCTACTATGGTGTTGGGCCTATATATCGCATACCAGGTATTATGGATCCGTTTGGATATGTCAAAATACTTGAAGAAGTCATGTTGCCTGATGCTGAAGAGGACATGCTCTTGAAATGGGTGTTTCAACAAGACAATGACTCCAAGCACACTAGTAAACGAGCAAAATCTTGGTTCCAAACCAACAAAATTAATGCCTCGCAGATGTGAAGAAATCATGAAAAACTGTGGTTATACGAGGTCTGTCAATAAAGTATAGGTCCTTTTTATTTTTTTCAAAAACTATATGGATTTCATTCATATGTTTTTACGTCAGACATGCTTGAACCCTCGTGCACATGCGTGAGTTTTTCCACGCCTGTCGGTGACGTCATTCGCCTGTGAGCACTCCTTGTGGGAGGAGTCGTCCAGCCCCTCGTCGGAATTCCTTTGTCTGAGAAGTTGCTGAGAGACTGGTTTGATCAAAATTTTTTCTAAACCTGTGAGACACGTCGAAGTGGACACGGTTTGAAAAATTAAGCTGGTTTTCGGTGAAAATTTTAACGGCTGATGAGAGATTTTGAGGTGATACTGTTGCTTTAAGGACTTCCCACGGAGCGAGACATCGTGCAGCACTCCCAGGCGCCGTCGTCAGCCTGTTTCAAGCTGAAAACCTCCACATTTCAGGCTCTATTGATCCAGGACGTCGTGAGAGAACAGAGAAGTTTCAGAAGAAGTCGGTTTCAGCATTTTATCCGGATATTCCACTGTTAAAGGAGATTTTTTTAATGAAAGACATGCGGGCGGATTGCAGCATCGGCTCGCAGCCGCCGCGACGCTCCGCCACAGGAAAAACACCTCCGTTGGAAGCCTTAAGGACAAGTTGGAACATGTCCAGCTGTTAAACAATTTCTCATATACTCACACCACTGAAAGCCATCAAAAGCCGCCTGGATTTTACAAATGGTTATCAACACGGAGGTGTTTTTCCTGTGCCGCCGCACCGCGCCGGCTGCGTCCCGACGCGCGGACCCGTCCGCACATCTTTCATTAAAAAAATCTCCTTTAACAGTGGAATATCCGGATAAAATGCTGAAACCGACTTCTTCTGAAACTTCTCTGTTCTCTCACGACGTCCTGGATCAATAGAGCCTGAAATGTGGAGGTTTTCAGCTTGAAACAGGCTGACGACTGTGCCTGGGAGCGCTGCACGACGTCTCGCTCCGTGAGAAGTCCTTAAAGCGACAGTATCACCTCAAAATCTCTCAGCCGTTAAAATTTTCACCAAAAAACAGCTTAATTTTTTGAACGGTGTCCACTTCGATGTGTCTCACAGGTTTAGAAAAAATTTTGATCAAACAAAGTGCCAGTCTCTCAGCAACTTCTCACACAAAGGAATTCCGATGAGGGGCTGGACGACTCCTCCCACAAGGAGTGCTCACAGGCGAATGACGTCACCGACAGGCGTGGAAAAACTCACGCATGCGCACGAGGGTTCAAGCATGTCTGACGTAAAATCATATGAATGAAATCCATATAGTTTTTGAAAAAAATAAAAAGGACCTATACTTTATTGACAGCCCTCGTATAACTATATACTAGTTTAGTGATTCACAGGATTGCTAAAAAAAAGCAGTTTGAACATAATAGTTTTGAGTTTGTAGCGTCAACAGCAGATGCTACTATTATTGTGAACACCCCCTTTTCTACTTTTTTTTTTTACTAATAGCCCAATTTCATAGCCTTAAGAGTGTGCATATCATGAATGCTTGGTTGGATTTGTGAGAATCTACTGAATCTACTGGTACCTTGTTTCCCATGTAACAATAAGAAATATACTCAAAACCTGGATTAATCTTTTTAGTCACATAGCACTACTATTATTCTGAACACTACTGTATGAAACTATACTGTGAAAGATTGGAGACAAAAATGAGGACCTGACATTCCTCGTGGGAGACATACAGGAGCTGCTGTGGGAGCACGTCAGATGATCAGTGAGGAACAGCCACTTCTGGAAGTGGCAGAGAGTCTGGCAGCCCCTCTGCTGTGCAATCTGGACTCATCCTTTTAATTTCTTTTGTACTGATGAGCACAATGAGAATAAGTTCAATAATTTATTGTTTTATCTTTGTGAATTCGCAGATGGAAAGGTGGCCGTTCCAGGTTTTGCAAATACGGCCACAGAAAAATCTTTACAGAATCAAAAGTTGGCTTTATTTTCCACACTTAAAGAACCAACTCTCCAGACATTTCTAAGGCAGCAATGTCTTAAACTGAATTACTTGAACTTAAACTGACGCACATTAGTGGAAATACCCTGGATCTGGTTCTCGCACGTGGTATTGCTGTCACGAATATTGACATCATGCCTCTTACATCAGTGGTGTCTGATCACTCACTTATTAGGTTTACAGTTTCGCTGCCGTGTTTAGTGGAACAACAGCCTTATATATCAATACAGCGATGCATCAACTCCTCAACTAAGACTGAACTCAAAGCTAACTGCCTGATGTCTTAGCTTCACATTTGACAAACACCCAGTCAGTAGACAGACTTGTGGATAGTTTAAACTCAGTGCTCAAAACTACACTTGACATGATTGCACCACCTGTGTTAAAACTGCGCTCCCCCAAATCACAGTCACCGTGGTTCAATGATTATCTGCGTGACCTCAAGCATAAAGCAAGAGGTCTAGAATGGAAATGGCGTCGTTCAAAATTAGAAGTATTTCACCTAGTGTGGCGTGATGCTATCTTAGACTATAAGCATGCATTATTGGCTACAAAGCGGACTTACTACTCTGATTTGATCAACAAAAACAAGCATAACTCAAAGTTCTTGTTTGACATGGTGGCAACACTTGCATGGACAACCAGCTGTAGTTCGCTCTCCTTTTACAGCACAAGATTTCCTGGATTACTTTGGGAAGAAAATACAGTAGAAGACATCAGGTAAAACATATCCCGGCATGCCTTAATCCAACCACTACACCCTGCTATTGATGTGGGCGCCACTACTGAGGTATTACCTAGATTTACAGAATTTGACAGTATCTCACTAGGCATGCTGACAAAACTCAATGTCAACAAAAAGCAGAACCTGTTTATTTGATCCTATACTAACAAAACTGTTTAAGGACCTATGGCCCACTCTTGGACCGACTGTGCTGGAAATAATTAATCTTTCTTTAACTTCTGGATCTGTTCCTAAATATTTCAAATCTGCAGTGATTAAACCATTACTTAAGAAACCTAATCTTGACCCTAGTGTATTGACAAACTATCGGCCGATATCAAATCTATCATTTTTCTCTAAAATTCTGGAAAAAGCGGTGTCACGGCAGCTTGTAGACTATCTTACTGAGAATAATCTCTTTGAGCCACTGCAGTCTGCTTTTAGAAAATATCATTCCACAGAGTAGGCTCTCACTAAAGTGGTGAATGATCTTCTGCTTACAATGGATTCGGACACCACTACAGTTCTGTTGCTGTTAGATCTCAGTGCTGCATTTGATACAGTGGATCATCATATTCTACTTGATAGGCTGGAAAATCATTTTGGGATTACTGGAAGTGCCCTTGCATGGCTGACGTCATACTTGACCAGTCATTCTCACTGTGTTTTGTACAGTAACACAACCTCTAACCTTAGTGACATGAAATTTGGGGTTCCACAGGGGTCTGTCTTAGGCCCCCTGCTTTTCTCCCTTTATATAGCACCCCTTGGGCACATACTGCGGCGTTTTGGGATTACCTTTCACTGCTATGCAGATGATACTCAGTTATACATGCCAATAACTGCTGGTAATCTCATTCACATAAAATCCTTAGAAGATTGCCTTGCAGCAGTGAGAACTTGGATGTCTAGAAACTTCCTACTTTTAAACTCTGATAAGACTGAAATGATGGTTCTTGGTCCAGTGAGACATCGGCATCAATTTGACCGGTTAATGCTCAGCCTCGGCTCGTGTGTCATACATCACACTGACAAAGTGAGGAACCTTGGGGTAATTTTTGATCCTTCGTTGTCCTTTGGCCTCCACATTAGAAATATTACTAGGACTGCTTTCTTCCACCTGCGAAATATAGCAAAGCTTTGTCCCATCCTGTCTATGGCTGATGCTGAGACCCTGATCCATGCATTTATCTCTTCTAGATGGGACTACTGCAATGTTCTATTTTCTGGTTTACCGCAGTCTAACATTAGGGGTCTCCAATTGTTTCAAAATGCTGCAGCCAGACTTTTGACACGAAGCAGAAAGTGCGACCACATTACACCCATTTTGGCATCCCTTCACTGGCTTCCTGTCCCAGTGAGATCAGATTTTAAGGTTCTGCTACTAACCTATAAAATTATTCATGGACTGGCACCCTCCTACCTAGCTGACCTAATTAAACCTTACGTACCGGCCCGGGCTTTACGTTCTCAGGGTGCAGGACTACTTTGTGTCCCTAAGGTGAATAAGAAGTCTGCGGGTCACAGAGCTTTCTCTTATCGTGCCCCTGTTCTGTGGAATGATCTCCCTGCGTCAATAAAACAGTCAGATTCTGTGGAGACTTTCAACTCCAGACTTAAGACACACTTATTTTCCCTTTCATATGGCTAGTATACTGGTACAGTTTTATTTTACACTTTTTACTCTTTTAATTCATTTTAATAGTAATTGGAGCGGGCCGCAGCCTCAACTTTACCTAAATTCTGGGTCTTTTAGTGAAGTTTAGGGCTAGTGGCTGGTGATCGATCACCTTAGTATTTCTCTGTTTTTCTTGTTGTTTAATGCTGACAAATTATACAGTGTTTCTTGTCTTTCTGATGCTTGATTCTGTTTTTTCTCTCTGTTTAAGGTGCAGCTCCATCCAGAGATGGGAGTTGTGTTCGTGTTGGTGATCCTCCTGTCCTGTGCGCCAATAGCATTTCTTGTATATTCGTCCGTGAATTGTTCTGTAATTTATGTTTGTAGCATGGCCCAAGCAGAGGGTCACCTCTTTGAGTCTGGTCTGCTTGAGGTTTCTTCCTCAGAGGGAGTTTTTCCTTACCACTGTTGCTCTGGGGGTTGGTAAGGTTAGACCTTACCTGTGTGAAGCGCTTTGAGGCAACTCTGTTGTGATTTGGCACTATATAAATTAAAATAAGTTGAAGTTTATGTTGAATGACTGTGTTATCACTTGGTGGTACAAAGCACCAAAAGTTCTAACTTCCCTTCCTGCAAAGTGACCAATCTTTCAAAAATTTCCTGGCTGAATTTATGATGCCTCAGGAGAACTTGAGCAAACAATGCCAATGGATCAAAGACACTTGCTCCACACTGTTGTAGTCAACACCAGTTCAAACAGAAACTATTTTAATGAAACCTGTCCAATTGAGAAAATCCACACAACAACAGCACACTCTCTACAGATAACATCACAATCAACACAGAGCCTCAACCAGCCAGGTAGCCAAAAGGTCAGAGGTCATAAAAACGCTCAACACAGCGATGGAACCACAGTCCTACCTTGAGGAAGAACACAGTCCCTTCGATATGTGAATATACTTCTTTTAACAAAAGACAGAAATTGTGATTTCTTTTCCTGTTGTTATAGTTAACCAAAGACAAAATCTGGATTCCAATTTAATCTTTTACATGTTTTTCATGTGATATTCAGGCTGGGATCCAGACTGGTTTGGATCCAGACAGATTTTTTTTTTTTTTTTTTTTTTACACATTGTTCGTCATCGGTTAAAAAAAAAAAAAATCTTGAATAATCCTGAATAGTGCCGAATGTGTCCCCGCGGAGAGCACAGCTTTTGATTTGATCCCACAATGCACCACGCAGGTGTACACAGGAAAATTCAAACTGGATCAAACAAACATAGCGTCAGTCCAGTTGAGTCAATGATCATGGCATCCAGGAAAAAAGTTGTGCAAGGAAAATTGGGCGCTTATTTCAGCAAGAAATGATGAGTGGTTTATAAATAGTGTTCAGACAATAGTGTGTTTGAAAGACATTCTATGATTGAAATTACATTTTCATTGGTTTTTCGACCTCTCTGCACCCGACCCCCATGGCCCCCTCTGCAGGTGGTGAACCCACAGGAGTGTGGGCCCACGTCGCTCTTTCGGGCTGAGCCCGGCCGGGCCCCATGGGCTAAGTGCCCGACCACCAGGCGCTCGCACGCCTCGCTGGAGAGGTGTTCCGGGCACGTCCCATTGGGAGGAGGCCCCGGGGAAGACCCAGGACACGCTGGAGGGACTACATCTCTTGGCTGGCTTGGGAACGCCTTGGGGTTCCCCCGGAGGAGCTGGGGGAGGTGTGTGTGGATCGGGATGTCTGGGCGGCTTTGCTTGAGCTGCTGCCCCCACGACCCGACTCTGGATAAAGCGGAAGAAAATGGATGGATGGATGGTTTTTCGACCATACACGTCAACCTATACCAGGGGTGGGCAACGAGGGCCGAGACACTGCATGTTTTCCTTGCAACCAATCACCTCAGCAGGTGGGTTGCTGATGAGCTTCTCCCTTGAACATAAACACCTGGTTGTCAATGAAATCACCTGCTGAAACACCTGACCATTAATGAAATCACCTGCTGAGATGATTGGTAGCAAGGAAAACCTGCAGTGCTTCGGCCCTTCATGGCACATGATTGCCCACCCCTGACCTATACGGATTGTCCGTAAATTATACAGATTTTTCCGAGTTTCAGAGTCATACGGACGTACAAATAAAGTCGTATATTCAGGGTTTTCTTGATAATGATAACAATGATCATTTGTGAACCCAAAAATTACCACTAAATTCCAACCAGGTGTTTATCCTTAGTGCCTCGTTCTTCTCTTTTTCCTTCCATTTCACATCTCATCATCAACAGATTGTTTCAGCAATTAAACTCACTTATCTTCAACTGCTCAGCAATAAAACTATGAATCATTATTCATATGCTCAAAATCTCAGTCACCTGTGTTTATACCTGTACAGATGTCAATAAATCTTTAAATATTACTCTGGCTGTGTTGTTCTTGTGTCCACTGGAAGACAGATGATTAATCAATCATATCCAGAACTTGTGATTTTCAGATCAAAGACTGATTAATATTGAACGTAATATTATTTTTCCTGCTTCTAAGCAGGTGGTGCCCATTTTGAGGTATTCAATTAAATTCGGATTTAATTAAATATTCTTTTAACTTATATATGCTACAGTGGTCAATGCAGAAAAGTGAGAAGGGCATCTACATCTATGTAGGCACTCCTCCTTGTGCGCCACTGGAGAGGCGAGTGGATCTGCTGGGACAGCACTGATGATACGGAGCCAGGGGGTCACTCAGCTGGACGATCTGCCATTGTTGTGTGTGTTGTCACCACACAAACCATTTATTATTATTACTACTATTATTTATTTATTATTATTTCATTTTATTGTTGTTTACAGTGCTTTTTTCTGTGCCTACAGTCTGGGGTATTTCCACAGCCTCTTCACACAGTAACAGTATTATAGCAGTATAACAACAGGACACAGACATCCTGAGTGCTTTGTTCCTAAAGTGTTATGTCAGTGAGATACCATTCTCAAAAAGTCTGCCTGTGACCTTGACAAGTTAAAAAAAAAAAAAAAAATCAAGGACAAGATGTGACCCCTGGATTATTTATCACTCACTCATTTCTTTTCAGAGACTTTAGTGTGTGAAGAATTCACGGGTGTGTTTTGTGTTTCCACTTTAAGCTCAATAACTGAGCGTTATCTGCAGACACACTGTGCACGTGCAGAGCGGTACTGCTACCTTGTCATTCCGCTCACACAGGAACTTGAGCTTCTGGGCTTTTTTGTGCATAAAGACGCCTTCGAGGTTCCCCGTGTTTGCCGACCTCAGTTCAATGGCCTTTTCCCCCCAACCCATCACCTGGTTAGTCTGAAGGTAGGCTGCACAAGATGACAAATAAACAAACACATAAAATGAAATCAAATAAAGACAGCAACATGTGTAAAGCTTTTCCCCAGACAGAACATATAGTAAAGCAGATAACAGAATATTTACAGAGGAATCTTTCAAATGGTGAAACAAACACTAATTTGGCACACATACTCCTTGTTGGATAGTTTTCAAAATGATTGGAGCATTTTTAAATTTTGGCCCCCAGTGTAATTCATCAATTGACCCATACCTGACTGCCTATTGAAAATTTAGGTGGGTAACGTGCTTTTACAAAAGAGTAATGTCTAAGGAGTATGTGTGCCAATTTTGGTGCTTGTTTCCAGATATGAACAATTATTACAGTTATCTGCTCCACTAATATACTGTATGTTTGAATAATGAACGAACACACACACACACACACACACACACACACACACACACACACACACACACACACACACACACACACACACACACACACACACACACACACACACACACACACACACACACACACACACACAGTGAATAAAGTGTTTCATGAAGAATAGCTGAGTTCTGCCTCATTTATTCAAATCAGCACTAAAATTAGCATATTTGTATGAGTCGTTATATTTATGTCTCCATATGCGTAATGTGAACATACAGTCTTGTCCAGCATTCTTGAATAATGACTCCGGGAGAAATCACAATCCTCATGCAAATATATGCACCAAACGACATCAAAATGTAATCACCTCGTCTTCTCCTCAGGAGCTACCCACAATGTCCCTACACTGCAGCAGGACATACAACAAAAACCCTTCTCTTTCCACACACTGGACCTGAAATGACTGCGTGTGTTTGTGATTCATTTTCAGTTTGCTTTCATGTGTTTGCAAGCAGTGAAAGTTTGTATGTGTGTGAATGAAACGTACCAACTGATGCAGGCATCTCCCCCCACTGTAGCACCGTATCCTTGGTGATGCGACCATACGTGTCGATGTACACGCCCTCATCTTCGTAGCAAACCAGAACCTCTGTTCCCGCGCTGTTTGGCAGGATGATGATGGCGTGGGGATGAATGGAACCCTGGATCTGTCAAAAATATGCATATATTAAAATCGCTTCACAACCATACAAAGTCACTGAAGTCATTTTACAGTGTATTATTTAATTTGTTGCAAAACTTCATCACCTTCCAATCCTCTGAACATAAAACACAAGCGTGATAACAAAACTGTGTGCAGGATCAAATCCAAGACTTCACAGTACAGGAATTTAAAATGGACTCCGTAATCTAACTGTAAATGTGCTGTGCATGAGATTAAAGATCTTTCAGCCTGAAGGAGATGTTAGCTTTTTCTCACTGATTCTGAGTTACTCAAGTAGAACATTTCAAAATTATCACAAAGGACACCCTGAAGAAAAAAAAAAATCCTGTAACTACTTAACTTTAAAGCTTCTTTTTCCTGCTCATCTGCTTTTGACAACAGCACATACTGCAGGAATTCACATTGATGCACCTTTGGACTAAGAAAACAGCAAAAATAGTGACAAACGTCAATGTCAGTTTGTACAGGGGTCAAAAGTTAAAGTTGCTCCTATACTGGCAAAAAGTGATGCAAATTATTGGTTGAGCTAATAGGATTAATAAATGGAATAGTTTTGGACATGGTGAAAGCTCAGTTTCCAAAGCAAAGGTCAAATAAGGTCAACATCATTAGATTGTACAATAGATTCAATTTTATTCATATCGCACCAATTCACAGCATAAGTTGCTCCGAGATGCTCTACATGAGTAAGGTCAATCCTCACCAAGCCCCTGAGAAATCACACAGGCAACAGTTGTAAGGAAAAACTCCCTCTGGCGTTTTTTTGAGGAAGAAACCTCAAGCAGACCAGACTCAGAGGGGTGACCCACTGTTGAGGCCAGCGGTGGCCAAGTTCGGTCGTCGAGAGCTACCTTCCTGACACTCTTAAGCCTGGTTCACGCGACAGGATTTTAAAATTATCTTTAGGTTTCCAAAACCTGAGAGACCACACAGGTGAAGATAACAAATCATGGATCTAACAGGATTGGTCGTATAGTGTGTGGTGTTCAGCCACATGGTAAGGACAACACCACCACACATGAACAGATTTCACACATGAGCATTTACAGTTCAGATAGGAAATCTCGCAAAATCTCTCGAGATTAAACGTGACTTCAGAGTAAACAAACGGAGGTACTTTGTTGACTATTTAAAACAGAGGGAAAAAAACGATACAAAAAGAAAAAGAAAAGGTGTTCTTTAAAGGAGTGGAGACAGCGCGACCACCGGACATTCTGGTAAGTCAGAACAGCTGTTTTGATTTTATTTTCCGTTCCGTACGTTCGTCACCTCGCTTTCTGATTGGCTGCACGTCACATTCAGCAGGCTGCATGCTCGTTTTAGTCGGAAGACACAACACACACAGCGATATCGGGCCAAAAAAATCCAACATGTTGAATATCCCCGATTTGCGATCGGAGCGCTCCTGACACCCTTCAGAGCACATCAGAGTGATCTTAACACACCACACACGGCAAGAATATCTGATAAGATTATCTTTAGCGTCATCACGATTGTCGGGGCGTCCTTAAGATTGTCGGAAGGGGAAAATCGGGTCCGATATCGGCCTAATTATCCTGCCGTGTGAACCCGGCCTTAGTTGTCTCCCTGCTCCAACACACCTGAATCCATTGAAAGGCTTGTTAGCAGACTTTTAATGAGCCTTTCATTGGATTCAGGTGTGTTGGAGCAGGGAGACAACTAAGAGTGTCAGGAAGGTAGCTCTCGAGGACCGAACTTTCCCACCCCTGGTTTAGGCCATGCTAATGTTAACAGAGACAAAATAAAGTACAAACAAAGAGTCATCAAACATGCATAACAAAATCAAGTGGAAAGCGCAACTGTAGTCCTCGACAGTGTCCATCTGTGCAAGAGTCATGGGTAAGTATGCATCTGGACCTTCAACATATGACGTGTTACCTCATAACAAGAAAACTAAGCATGACTGATGGCACAAACTGTTCCTTTTAAAACCCTATTAACACACCCAATAATTGTATCACATTTTACCAAAATCGGAGAAACTTTAAATTTTGACCCCTGTACAACCTGAAATTGATCGTTGTCACCATTTTGTGCTGTTTTTACCCCATACCATTCCGTCACAGTTAGTCCAAACTACACCTTTTTGAAAGCTTTATGATGGAATCTTTATATAATGTGGTAATAGTTTTCAATATGATTGGAGCATTTTTAAATTTTGACCCCTGTGTAATTCTTAATTGACCCCTACCTGGCTACAGCTAAGACCCTGGGATGGCCTTCATACGAGGTCTGTTACAAAAGTATTGGAACTTTTTATTTTTTTCAAAAACTATATGGATTTGAATCACGTGCGATTACATCAGACAAGCTTGAACCCTCGTGGGCATGCAAGAGTTTTTTTTTCACGCCTGTTGGTTACGTTATTCGCCTGTGGGCAGGCTTTGAGTGAGGAGTGGTCCACCCCTCCCGTCGGAATCTCTTTGTCTGAGAACTTCCTGAGAGACTGACGCTTTGCTTGATCAAAATTTTTTCAAAGACTGAGGCACATCGAAGTGGACATCATTCGAGAAATTCAGCTGGTTTTCTGTGAAAATTTTAACGGCTGATGAGAGATTATGGACTGTTGCTGTCACTTTAAGGACTGCTCATGGAGCGGGACGTCGCGATGCGCCCTGAGCAGCCGCTGTCTGCCTGTTTCGAGCTGAAAGCTTCCAAATTTAAGCCTCTGTTGACCCAGGATGTCGTGACAGAACAGAGAATTTTTAGAAGAGGTCGGGATCAGCAGTTTATCCGGACATTCCACTGTTAAAAGAGATTTTGTAATGAAAGAAAGTGCGGACGGGTCCGCGCGTCGGGACGCAGCCGGCACCGCCACAGGAAAAACACCTCCGTTGGAAGCCTTAAGGACAAGTTGGAACATGTCCAGCTGTTAAACAATTTCTCAGATACTCACTCAACTGAAAGCCATCAAAAGCCGCCTGGTTTTTACAAATGGTTATCAACACGGAGGTGTTTTTCCTGTGCTGCCGCACCGCGCCGGCTGCGTCCCGACACGCGGACCCGTCCGCACGTCTTTCATTAATAAAACCTCCTTTAACAGTGGAATGTCCGGATAAACTGCTGATCCCGACCTCTTCTGAAAGTTCTCTGTTCTGTCACGAAGTCCTAGGTCAACAGAGGCTTAAATTTGGAAGTTTTCAGCTGGAAACAGGCAGACAGCGGCGGCTCAGGGCGCGTTGCGACGTCCCGCTCCGTGGGCAGTCCTTAAAGTGACAGCTATAGTCCATAATCTCTCATCAGCCGTTAAAATTTTCACAGAAAACCAGCTGAATTTCTCGAATGATGTCCACTTCGATGTGCCTCACAGTCTTTGAAAAAATTTTGATCAAGCAAAGCGTCAGTCTCTCAGGAAGTTCTCAGACAAAGAGATTCCGATGGGAGGGGTGGACCACTCCTCACTCAAAGCCTGCCCACAGGCGAATGACGTAACCGACAGGCGTGAAAAAACTCAAGGTTGTCTGATGTAATCGCACGTGATTCAAATCCATACAGTTTTTGAAAAAAATAAAAAGGTACGTTAGTTTTATCACAGACCTCGTATATTTTTGTGTAGTTGATGGTACACTGAAGCTGGATTGTAATTGTTGTTTAATCCCCTTAGGTGGTACAGAAAACCTGCTTGTCCCACAGACTAAGAAAAAGAAAAGCAGCAGCAGTCTGTTGCTATGATACAAAATGCACATATTCTTAATGGTGTGACTCATATGAGAACAATATATACAGAGAAGAAGGGAAAAGAATTGTATTTAAAAAGAAATCAATCAATCAATCAACTTTTTTCTTGTATAGCGCCAAATCACAACAAACAGTTGCCCCAAGGCGCTCCACATTGCAAGGCAAGGCCATACAATAATTATGAAACACAGTCTACGTCTAAAGCAACATAACCAAGGGATGGTCCAGGGTCACCCGATCCAGCCCTAACTATAAGCCTTAGCGAAAAGGAAAGTTTTAAGCCTAATCTTAAAAGTAGAGAGGGTATCTGTCTCCCTGATCTGAATTGGGAGCTGGTTCCACAGGAGAGGAGCCTGAAAGCTGAAGGCTCTGCCTCCCATTCTACTCTTACAAACCCTAGGAACTACAAGTAAGCCCGCAGTCTGAGAGCGAAGCGCTCTAATGGGGTAATATGGTACTATGAGGTCCCTAAGATAAGATGGGACCTGATTATTCAAAACCTTATAAGTAAGAAGAAGAATTTTAAATTCTATTCTAGCATTAACAGGAAGCCAATGAAGGGAGGCCAACACGGGTGAGATATGCTCTCTCCTGAAACAAAATGATTGTAGATTAACAAATTGCTCATGAACAAAAGCAGACAGGTAAGATTTTAAAATGCTCCAGAATCTGCAGAAGGAAACAAAAACTACATGATTCATTGATTGTTTGGTTCTTTTAGCTCCACCTTAGATATAAACCTTAATCTGATCACTCCCACATGGTGACAGGAGCTTTTAGCCACACTGTCTTGTTCAGATGTGAAACTGAGTACCTTAACGTTTGAGTTCTGAACTTGTTTCATCTGAGACTGAGTACAGAAGTGCATTACATTCATTGGATTAAAAATTAAATAACTTAGTCCCCTGCACTTCCATACTTCCAATCCGTCAGTAAAGACAAGCATGAGAATTCCCAAGTCATAATCGAAAATTGGCCGATTTGTAACAGCCGACGGTGCATTGTGATCGCACACAAAGTGTGGATTTTCCCCAAAGGTGTTCCTAGATGAACGAAATTCCTCCAGGGAAGCGGGGCACAGGGCACCCAGACTGACATGTGCCTGGCCTATTTTTTTTTTCCCCATCCAGTGAATGCAATGCGCTTCCATAATAGAGAATCCAGTCTTCCAGGAAAACAAAGCAGTTGCTCATTTCTCTGACACCGTTGTCACTTTCACCTTCAGCAATGGCTTTGCACACATGGGTATGTTGGCCTGAACATGAACTCTTACGATTTTTTATCATTGGCAAAAACACTTTTCCTGGAAGTTTATTTAAATGGGGCAGGGCTTTGAAAAGGTAATCTAATGAACAACTGTCATTCAACTGGTCATTAACAAATACTCATCATGCAAAAGCTATCAGCTCTGCCTGACAATGACACACTGAAGCGTCTTCAATGTGAAATCACATCAAGATGAAGTTATTTCATCTTTTTCCTGAAGCATGAAAATCTTTCTGTTAATAAAGTCTTCTGCAAATCAACGATTTGTGTGTTTCATACATTACCAGAGTGTGTGCCACCACAATCCTGAGCACCAGAACAGGCATCCACAGATGCAGCGCGATCCTAATCCTCTGCCTCGGAATCACCATAGTTCACAGGCAACAACAGCAGTTGTGTGCAGGCGCATGTGTGTGACAGTGCATGAAAGGTGCACAGTCTGCATGAGTGTATGTGTGTGTGTGTGAAAGAGTCTGTTAAAGTGACGGCAAAGGTGTGTGCAGGTGGGTCAGAGTACCTTATTCAAAGATAAAAAAAAATAACAATAATAATAAAAATCCAGGTGGGTGGGATCAAAACTGTAAATGTGTGTTTGTGTGGGTGAGTGCGTGTATGTGTGTGAGAGAGAGAGAGAAGAAGAAAGTAAAAGAGCGAGCGAGCACGGCTGGAGCGCTGTAATATGGCAGCAGGATCATAAGGCACCGGTGTAGTCAGCAGCAATGTGCAGTCGCTTAATATACCAGAGAAAAAACAAAAAGAGGTGCAAGAGTGGGTCACAGGAAGGATGTATTTTTAGACTCTCTCTCTCTCTCTCTCACACACACACACACACACACACACACACACACACACACACACACACACACACACACACACACACACACACACACACACACACACACACACACAGTGGGAGCTGGCACAAAATTAACTAACATCTCCAGTACAAAAGCTTTGGGGTCTTGATTACACAAATATATGGAACAGGAACTCCACTCTTGGTTCTCTTGGCAGGGTGCGCCACTGAGGATTTTCCAAAAATATGATTTGGATCACATTTTGTTTAGTCTATCAACTAAATCTGTGCCCATTATTTCACAGTAGTGTAGCAAAGACAGTATGTCAAAATTCATAAGTGACAGATTTGGGTACAATTCCATTTTTGATTGACCTTTGTTGACAATCTTGAAGTAATGGGTGGGACACCAAAAATGTAAACGAGTGGGTAAGCTTGTCCATCCCACCCAGGTTGTGCAGAAACTCAGTAACAACAAATTGTATCATCTTGTACCTCAGCAAATTAAAAACAGGATGACATGATTACTTTGCAGTGAACTTTGATATACCAGATAAATCCCAAAAGCAAATTTGTTTTGACTGTATAATGCCCCATAGATGTTTCTTCTGCACCCTTCAAGTTCGTGTCAGTGAACAAGTGGAGTTAAACTATCACCCACCAGCAGAAACATGACGTCCAGTAAATGGAGACACTCGAGATGAAATATATAACATAATGGGAAAGCAAAACCAGAATTCAACAACAAATGGACCATGTGAATATGAATGTCTCAAATGTTTTGTTATAACTGCAAAGAACTCTGAAAACTGTTCTTAACAATTTTGGAACATTTGAAACGGCCATATTTTAAGAATGCTCTGGAGCCTGCATGAAAAGGAATAGATATCACAATAAGCCAGATGTCACAATATGAGCCACAACATAAAACAGAATGGTAACATAAAACCTTCTTGTAGTGAAAGTGGCTAACTACAAATGACACTGGGTACAGTAGTGTTCACAGTAATAGTAGTGCTATGTGACTAAAAACATTAATCCAGGTTTTGAGTATATTTCTTATTGTTACATGGGAAACAAGGTACCAGAAGATTCTCACGACACGAACAAGACCAAGCATTCATGATATGCACACAAAGTAGAAAAGGGGGTGTTCACAATGATAGTAGCATCTGCTGTTGATGCTACAAACTCAAAACATGTTCACTGTTCATGTTCAAAACATGCTCATTATGTTCAAACTGCTTTTTTAGCAATCCTGTGAATCACTAAACTAGTATTTAGTTGTATAACCACAGTTTTTCTTGATTTCTTCACATCTGCGAGGCATTAATTTTGTTGGTTTGGAACCAAGATTTTGCTCGTTTACTAGTGTGCTTGGGGTCATTGTCTTGTTGAAACACCCATTTCAAGGGCATGTCCTCTTCAGCATAAGGCAACATGACCTCTTCAAGTATTATGACATATTAAAACTGATCCATGATACCTGGTATGCGATATTTAGGCCCAACACCACAGTAGGAGTAACATGCCCATATCATGATGCTTGCACCACCATGCTTCACTGTCTTCACTGTGAACTGTCGCTTGAATTTAGAGTTTGGGGGTCGTCTCACAAACTGTCTGCGGCCCTTGGGCCCAAAAAGAACAATTTTACTCTCATCAGTCCACAAAATATTCCTCCATTTCTCTTTAGGCCAGTTGATGTGTTCTTTGACAAACTGTAACCTCTTCTGCACGTCTTATTTAACAGAGGGACTTTGCGGGGGATTCTTGCAAATAAATTAGCTTCACACAGGTGTCTTCTAACTGTCACAGCACTTACAGGTAACTCCAGACTGTCTTTGATCATCCTGGAGCTGATCAATGGGTGAGCCTTTGCCATTCTGGTTATTCTTCTATCCATTTTGATGGTTGTTTTCCATTTTCTTCCACGCGTCTCTGGTTTTTTTTTTTGTGTCCATTTTAAAGCATTGGAGATCATTGTAGATGAACAGCCTATAATTTTTTGCACCTGCGTATAAGTTTTCTCCTCTCCAATCAAGTTTTTAATCAAACTACGCTGTTCTCCTGAACAATGTCTTGAACGTCCCAAATTCCTCAGGCTTTCAAAGAGAAAAGCATGTTCAATAGGTACTGGCTTCATCCTTAAATAGGGGACACCTGATTCACACCTGTTTGTTCCACAAAACTGATGAACTCACTGACTGAATTCCACACTACTATTATTGTGAACACCCCCTTTTCTACTTTTTTTACTAATAGCCCAATTTCATAGCCTTAAGAGTGTGCATATCATGAATGCTTGGTCTTGTTGGATTTGTGAGAATCTACTGGTACCTTGTTTCCCATGTACCAATAAGAAATACTCAAAACCTGGATTAATCTTTTTAGTCACATAGCACTACTATTATTCTGAACACTACTGTACGTACCCCCATCTATTGCACAGGAGTAGGGATGGGTATTGATAAGATTTTATCGATATCAATACCATTATCAATTCCGCTTATCGATTTGATTCTTTATCGATACTTCTTGTGGATTTTCTGTGCACTAAAAGTAGGCTTTACAGGTTTTCTATGTCAACAACATTTTATTGTCTTAAAGTAAATAAATATGAAATTGGTCACTGGATCCTTAAACTCTGTACATAATAAACTCTACATGGTGGATCCTTGATAGAAATAAACAAAATCTGTCATTTTTGTCAAAAGCATTTCCTTTCAGACATTATTGGCATGAAAGACTTTCCACACCTCTGAGCTGAGCTCTTGCAGCCAGGCAACACAGGCTGCACTGCACGTCAGGATGTAATTCATTAAAAACGCAGGACATCTCACTTTGGGAGGAAAAAACATTTTAGTCGATTGTAGTTTATTGTTTGTATTACAACGTTTTGAAAGAGGTGTCATTTTATTTAAAGTGGAAATTTGTTTTGAAATTAATAATTCCGACCGGACTCTGTCTTGGCAGAGAGCAGCGCAGCGTTTGGAGCTGTGCCAACGGAACGGAGGACAATTCTCATTTCTTGACTGCGACAAGAGTCGCATTTAGTGACTTTAATCCACAAAAAGTGACTCACAATTGACATTTTAATGGCTTTGAGAGGGGTTAAGAAGTGGACTTGCCACTTCTGAAGAGCAGCAAATCAAAGAACCAGCGAGCCAGCGGATCAAAGCACTGCTTCATTGGTTCACGCTTCAAAGTGGACTCGGGTTGCAAAAGCGGTTGTTTACAGAGCCGCTGCAGGGTCTGTAATCAACATAGAGAAATGATCATTTTCCTGACAAACACCCTCAAAAACAATGGTTGCTCTGAAGAACCCATAAGAAGATACTATTGATATCGGTGGATCAAATCATTTCTTAAAGATACCTGAAAAGAACCGGTTCTCAATAAGCAACCCTATACAGGAGCATGCACAGGGATTTAGAGTTTAAAGTTAAAAAATAAATTAATGAATTCATTTCTAAAAAATTCTGGAACCATGCACGGGTGCCGTGTGTCACTCACTATATCCATCACACTATCAAAACCCGCTGGGCAACCTAGATGGTAACCACCCAGGCAGAAACCAGTCCATCCTCATCTCTTAAAAGTAACATGATTACTCTTAAGTGTGTTGTCACCCCGTATAAACTGGTCTACAGGCTTCAGGGTGAGCAGGTAAGCAGTTATGGCAATGTAAGTGGTCACCATTTCTTTCCCAAGGTGGGGCAACGAGGCTTTTCTCCCAGTCCGTAAAGATGACACGTGACTCCCAGACCAAAACAAAGATTGTTTGCAATGCCAGAAAAATAACATCTCCACCCACCTGAAAGACCTGCACTGTAATACCACAGATCCCTGGAGCTTTGCCCACCCTCAGTGGTTTCACTGCCTTTGCAATCTCACCTCTTTGGTGATTCGCAGTCAACACAACAGGCAGCCACAAGAATCTTGGCAATGTAATTGTCTAACATCTCAGTTAAACAAACAAACACATAAATTCTTCCATTTATCCCAGTCTTTAAAGAAGACAAATAGTGCTGTAATATTAATACTTTCTATTACTTGTTCTTCTAGGAAATCTTCCATTCGAAGGCCTTGGTTTGCCATTGATTCCTGCCACATCACTCTATGCTCAGAGTTTGTTTTGAATCCTTTGAAATTCTAGTATTTCGAACATTGCTCAGGTGTCATGAAAAGGAATGCATCACGTGCTGTGCTGCAACCTGCTGATCACTGTGACCTGCTGGATGGTTCAGGAATGTGCACCCACACACCCAACCATGTATAGTGTCTTAAAAATGTGCCTTCACTATTGATGCCATATATACTGAACTAACCCGTCAGGATGTCACACACAGATTTTATGATGTCGGTTTGAAGCTCAAATATGCAAGTTGGGAATGCCATCATCTCTGAGTAGATTGTATATATACACTGGACAAACCCTGTGGAATGTCATCCATAGGTTTTCTATAGAAACCAGGATGAGCCGATATGTAGCCCAAAATGTTGAGCACTAGTTGCCGCCACATTGACAGCACTTACTCTGCCAATGTCACGATGAACCCATATATGGATACAGAGTTGGAGTGTGGGTGACACCATCTTCAAGTTACCGACAAGCTACGTTAACAGGGTAACCTTCGTTCGGTCTTTATTAAATCATATATTTGGGGACTGCTCTGTGGTTCTCATAAGGGTTTGCTTTTACAAATTATGACCTGCTTATTTCTCAGCAATCCTTTTAGTGGATTAGTGGCACCTAACGGATCAAGCTACTGATAGCCGTTCAAAATACTAATGTGATCTGCATACATTAAATGAGAATTTCATTATGCAAAAATTGCAGCACAGATGTGTTAGATGATCTGTACAAACATTTCAACAAGCATATTATTACAGCTATTTGTAATAAAATGCTCAAAATGACTGACATGGTGTTCCACAAGAGCTAGCATGTACGGGTTGCCATGGACTTTACCCCAGTGCCCTCTGGTGGCCACTTTTGTCTGATGAAAACATAGCAGAACTCAGTACAAACACATGTAATGTGGTCACTTTTCAAAGGGATCATACTCCTCAATTTAATGTACAGTGGTTCATTTCAGGTCTGCTTGGTATATAAATCTCATCGTTCCCTGCAATGACAGCTATCAGCTGGCTGTTAGAAGCAAACTAGAGACAAAACCAAATCAGATGATTTATTTCTGTTGTAAAGTTGGATCCTTTAACATGGGATCCTATAGGGAGTGTCTCATTTTTGGAGCCAGCCTCAAGCAACTGCATGATTTGGTTGGTTGGGGTTGGCTTCATTTTTCATGGTGCTTGGGCTCCACAAACAGTGCCAAAGTTACTGCACAGCTCATTTGATTTGTATTTGATTCCCTTCAATTAAAGCTAACAATATGTGACAAACTTTCTTAAATAAATAAAAAAAAAGTCCCTTCGGCTGCTCCCTTGTTTTGTACTTGGGGTCGCCACAGCAAATCCAAGGTGGATCTGCATGTTGAACTGGCACAAATTTTACACCGGATGCCCTTCCTGTAAATAAAAAAATCATGCTAAAAATCCTAAAGTCCATTCATTTCCTCTTGAAAACAGACCAGCATTGTTTTGTTTGAAGCATATCTTCACATACTGTTAAATTCCATAAAGTGTTTGCAGAGAAATAATATCATACAGTGGGTCAATTAAAGTCAACATTCCAATTATCACCTTGATAATGTTGAGCTGAAAGTACTTTCCTTGAGACATTTCTTCATAAGCTGTCCTACTGATGCATCATTGAAATCCAGGAAGTGGTTGCAGAGATGCATTTACAAGACCTGCAGGTGGACGGATGAAGGTGATCCCAATATATATCCTCAAAATTTTGTTTGTGAGGGATACATGAACAAAATATTAAACCCAAACTCAAAGTGAGCACATGCTACAGTGTGATCAGTTTAATACAATCAACAAAATGAGGGAAGATGTTAGAAAATAATGGAGAGGAAAGAAAGTTTTTTTTTTTCTTGGCAAACGTTCCTCCAGTTTCTATCATTTAAATGCAAATACCACATGATGAATAAAACAAACACGGACTGAAAAAAAAAATATGCGAACATGAGTCATAGTGTGCTGCCATCAGCCCTATCTGCCCACACAGCAGAGGAGGTAGAGAAACAGAGATCCTGCTTCAGTAAACAAACAAACAAACAAAAACCCCAACAAAACAAAGAGACATGAGTCAAGGAACAATCCCACAATGGATGACAAAGTGAAAGGAGGAAATTAAGAGTTGCGACAGCTGTAGATCAACTGAGTGGGAGGAGAGTGGAGGAAAAAACTGTGTAAATAGAGGAGAGTAAAGCTGCTGTCTGTAGAGTGAGTGAGAGGAGGAGGAGGACAAGTCCATCCTGAAGTATGGAGGGTAGAAAGGTTACAGTGAGTTAACAGATGAAGGATAGGAAAAAACTAAGTCAGGTTTCACAGAGAGCTACAAATACAGCCATTAGCAAAATAATGGGGTCTGATTCGTACACTCAGATCTTTCATTATGAAAAATATTTGGTGCAGAACTATCTTGTTGTTGTTGTTTCATTAGGTACAGCTGATTAGTACTGGATTGGACCCAGATTCTGAAGTGCATCAGTTTTTCACTGAGATGACAGCATCACACCACCAACAGCCTGAATTGTTGACAAGGCAGGATGATTCATGCTTTCTTGATGGTTACGCCAAACTCAGACCCTAGTATCCGAATATCACAACATAAATAAAGAATCGTTAGATAAGACAAATTTTCCAATCGTTGCCCAATGTTGATGAGTTCATGCCCACTGCAGCCTCAGTTTGCTCTTCTTAGCTGATGTGAGTGACACCCAGTGTGGTCTTGTGAGATGTTGCCATTGTATCACCTTGAACCAGTCTGGCCATTTTTGCCCAGAGAATCATCTCTTATTGGATTCTGGTTTTCATTTGGACCATATTTTGTGAACTTTAGCAATAGTTGTGTATGAAAACCCCAGTAAATCAATCCATCCTGCCTAACACCAACAACCACGCCATGTTCAGGGCTGCATGATATATTATTTGGAACTGTCATAGCAACATGTGCATGTGGAAATGGTTAGTGTGCTTGGTTTTGGTTTAAACCCCACCCCCGTCACATTTCTCCATATAATGTGGCGTTGTATCAGTAAGGGCATCCGGCATAAAATTTGTCCCAAATCAACATGCAGATCCACCTTGTATCAGCTGTAGTGACCCCAAGTGACAACAAGAGAACAGCTGAAGGGAGTTTTACTAGGTGACATGCTATGCAGACTCTGGATGTCGTTAAACACAAGTTGTCACAAATGCCAGGTGTCTGTCTGTCTGTCACCATTAAATTCAGCACACAAAACCCACCTCAAAAGTATAATACTGTCAGCAATTTATTGAGATGTTTCTGCTGGTCAGCAGTGTGTTAAGCCCCCCCCCCCCCCAAAAAAAAGATAAGGTTGCAAAAACAAAACTGAGCATTGCTGACAATGAACAGATACTTTTGAGTGATTTGCAAAGTTTCTCAGTTTGTTTTTGATATATTTATTTTCTGTGCATATGCATTTTCACTTACCATCACCTTAATTTTTTTCTACAATGATTTATTATTTTCTTTATTATTCTTACATGTGTGGGCAGGTAGAGGTCGTAAGGTGTTCCAGAGTCGACATCAATGGCATGAAAACCAGACAAGGATCCGTAGATGACCTTTAACCTTTGACCTTCCTCCACTGTCAGGTCAACAGACAGTGGCTTTTGAGGCAGAGACCTGAATGACTGGATATGTGCACAAAGACAAACACATGCACAAAATAAAAGATAAATTAATCTGTTAACACAGTAATCCATGCACACTGCATTTATGAATGGCTAACGAAAGATACCGCTTATTCATGATAAAAATAATTATGGCCAATTTTCATCTGGAATAATACGTTCTCAAAAATAAAAATACATGACACATATAGTATGTTCATAAAAATGCCGTGAAAACCTGGACCTGTCCCATTAGTAATTACTGGAAAAAAAGACACGAGAATACACAATACAATGACGAGTGATGACTAACGATCTAACATAGTTGTGTTTAATGATGTCTCAACCCAAGTCATTAGTATTACAGCAAATCTGACTTTTATACAATGGATCAGTATTACATCCATTCTCTGTTCCTTTATTTCTCTGCTCTGATTGTCCAAGATGTGAGTTTTTATTTCAGAATTCAGAAGGTCATTTTAAAATGATCGAGACACACAATTACTCAAAATATAAAATATATAAAAAAATGTAAAATAAATAAATAAATAAATAAATTAAATCATCATCAGCATCTCACGGCCATGTTCGAGACGTTGTGCACAATTCTTTGCCACAGGGACTCGTGTGCCATAGTAACGGGGAGGTCCTTAACCTTCATCTTTCAGAGATGGCATCAGCAAAGGTTTCCACCCTGGTATGGAGGTATGGTATGGTCTGGAGGTATTCCAGTACAAGGTCAGATATGATTTGTCCCTCATCATGTAATGCATGGCCTACAAACTGGGCTCTGTGCTTGGTGAGCGTAACAGACAGCCGAGGAATTTTGAGTATTGGCGATGACCAGACTGAATTCTTTCATAAAGTCAACAAGCTTTTCTCTGTTGTGATTCGTACTGGAATAAATTGGTCATCTTCTGTGCCCAGACAGGAGTTAAAGTCCCCTAACAGTATCAGTAAGTTACTGTCCGGTTAAAATTATCCAGTGGTCATTCATCACAGATCCTGCTGACATCTTCTTTAGGACTGTCATTGTGGGGGCTGTAAAAGCTGATCACTGTTTTGGGATTACTCTGGAATTCTGCCACATGAATACAAGATGATTTACAGTATTTTCAACCTGAAGAAGACTTAAACTTGTCTTTGGAGATAGGAGTAAAGCCATGCCTCCAACTGATGCATGTCTAATGCATTTCCATGGAGAGTTGGTAATAAGATGGTATTCTTTAACATTCCAGTATTCAAGCTCAGTGTCGGGGTAGTAGAAATGATGCCCTTGAATAGCTATAATATCAGTGTTCTTCCTTGCACAGGTTACCAGATATGAGAGCTGAATATGTTGAAGATGATCCATCATTTTATAAGAGACAATCATTTTTCTCGTCCTTCTTTGGGAGAGTTCCTCCCATGTGTATTTTAGATCCCTTCGTTATTAACTTCCAAGCTGGAGGTCAGATTTGAAATTAGATCGGATTTGGCACTTGCTTTAACATGGTGCTGTGGACTGAGCTTTCCTTCCTGAAAGCTTGATACATGCTCACCGGGCTTGCACAGAACTTCATATTAAGTTAGCTTTGCATTCTCTTCAGTAAATGCCATTCTGCTATTTATGCTTTGTTTACAATGTTAAGTTAGCTTCATTTTCAATAAGCCTTTCAATTACATTTCGGTTGGAGTTTCAACTGGATTAAGTTGCTGGTGAAGAAGTGTTAGAAAATGGTAAAAATGCTGTTTACAGTTTCTCAGAGCTCAAAAAGGAACTTCAGTATTCACACGCAGTTATCAGTGGAATAAGAGAATACTGTATAATGCTGTGAAGGTGCTTGGCACCCGAAGAGGCTGGAACCTCAATGCAGAATCCCAGACCAAGCGTTAGTGTAAAAAAAGATGTAGGAAGATGTAGTCTTTATTGCAGGCTTAGGTTTGGTGCTCAGGTTATCAATCAGCGGAGCAAAGGTATAAACAGGGCTAGGCAAAAACGCAGTCATAATCAAGCAGGGTTCAGTGGCACAAGCAAACACAGATATCAGGGATGAGGCAAAAAAAAAAATACAAAGCAGGATCAAAAAACACGGCAAGGCAAAACAGGACTGTGGTGACAGCTGGTAAGTGCACAGAGACAACAAACTGGCAGAGGTGTGGTGGGTGGGAAGAGTTTAAATAGACAGGAGTTAACAAGGTGCATGTGAATGATCCATCCACTTGGGGGCTAACCAGTGAGCTAAGATGACAAATTGACGTCTTTGGTTTTGTTCAGAGGATGCTTGGGTACCACTGTAAGAGAGAGCATCACCAGCTGAGAAGACCAAGGGAACACCCACGTTTCACCTGGCTGTAGCCTAGCGATGTTACCTTTGAGAGGTGGGAATAGACCAGTTGCCTGCCTGGGTGATTGCCATCCAACACCCAAGGTGGTTCTGTGGTGGATGCAGTGATGGACACCATCAGCATGTGCTCCCTGACTTGACCTTACCTAACAATTGAGCCCTGTTTTCGTAGATATGTGTCCCGGATGCTCATGGTTAAAACCGGCATATGAAGATAAAGTTTGCCCACGAATATGATTACACATGTTGAGTCATGACATAACACACTGGTCTTCTACCACATGTGTGCAAAAACAAAAGCAGCACACCCATCTTATAATTCAGCACAGTCATGGCATGTAGGACAACATTACAGACTCTGCAGAAATGCAAGGCATTCCCAAACTATACCAAAGTTCACAAGGGAAAACAGAAATTTAGGAACGGTTAAAACAAGACCACAAGAGAATGACTATCCAGGTTCACCATCGCCCCCTCCCCTGGACCCCTGTTTCCAAAATAAGGATAAGGTTCAGGGTTTTTGTTTGCTTGTGTGTGTTTTTTTTTAAGGTTTTGGTCTGTGCAACTAAAGCCTTCATAAAGTGTTGGTGTGATGCTGTGTGCTGAAGGTGGTGTCCAGCTTGGAGTTAAAAATTAATGAAAAATAAAGAAAAAAAAAACCCCTCCCATTACTTGGTTGCATTCGTTCTGTCTTTAGTGGGACTTTGAATAGCTGCTAAATTATCCAGCTGACCTCTGAGTTGGTCAGTTATCTTAACAACAGTGTTCTTCATTGCCTTTTCACACCACTTTCATGTATCTAGGACAAGTTATTGTTAGACCTAAAACTCTAATGGGGTCACTTCCACAGACAAATGCACAAGCACGCTTGCACACATAACCAACCAAAGAGCGTCGCACAGATTCTCAGCAGAGCGGTGTCCCATTTCTTCATGTCCTTTGTGGCCTGAGCTGCTTTTTCTTCTATACTGTATACCTACTTTAACTCACTGTTCTCCAGACACACCGGAAAGCCACACACACTCCTGATTTGAAGTAATAACACAACAGTATGCCCTGATCAGTCATAACATTGTGACGACTGACAGGTGACGTGAATAACATTGATTATCTCTTGTCGGTGGGAGGGACATATTATGCAGCAAGTTAACATCAACTTGTCCTCCAAATTGATGTGTTGGAATCAACACAAATGGTGATGCATGTATGTTTATCATCCTTGTGGTCTGTCCTCTGTGTCTGTAGTCTGTTAGTCTTAGTTCTTGTCATCGGTCCTCTGTCTTTGTGTGGTTTGTCAGTATGTATTCAATATATGCTCTTTGGTTTATCAGGTTCTGTTTCCCTGTTTTGGTACTGTGTTCACTTTTGAGTTCCATATTACGTTCCTGCATTTGTCTCGGTTTATTTGATCATTGTTTGAATTGTTTATCATTTGTCGTGTTGTCTTTTAGTTCCACTACTCTCTGTCTTTGATTAAGTTTGGTATCACTTTGTATTTGTTTTGCTCTGTGGTTATTCCACATGTATCCTTAGTTCCGGTTTTCCACACCTGTCCCGTGTCTTGTCTCATTAGTATTCATATATTTAAGCCTGCAGCTGGTCCCTGGTTTTTCGTGGGTCCATACTTTTCTGTGCATGCTTGTTTGGTAATGCTCCCCGTGTGTAAGTACTCTGGTTCGTTAATCTGTTTGTGATGGTTGCTTTGTTCTTTTGTATAGTCTGTCTTAGTTGTTTCCCCGTCTCCACAGTCATTGTCCCCACAGTCATTATATAGTTTGTGGGCTTATTTACCTCTGCCAAGGAGGTTATATTTTCGGTCGCGTCCGTTTGTTTGTTGGTTGGTTGGTTGGACTGTTAGCAGGATTACTCAAAAAACGTATTTCAATGAAATTTTTACCAGGGGTGTATCCGGATCCAGTAATTTTTTAAGGATTCTTTATCATTGCAGGATAGGGCCAATTTCAACATTTTTGCATCTAACTTCATGAAGACAGGTCACAAAGGCTGAACAAAAATTAAGTTACGACAATATTTTAGCATTTGTTTCTCCTCATTGAATAAACTTATTAGAAAATAAAAAAAAACTTGTTTAGTTCATGCAGTTTCTCTTTATAAATACATTTGCTGAAGATCTAAGGGTTTAACTCCGTGAACTGCCACCGTCCACCATCTTTGTACTCCTCATAGAAGCTGTGTGATGCTGTGAGCAATGTGAGTGCCCAATCGGAATTGGTTCACCATCACATGGTTTTCCAAAATCCAATCGTAGGGCAGATCTCACCTCACGTGATACACCAAAGATTGTTTTTAGGAGTGATGTGTTACTAGTTTATTATAGTTTGCTGTGTGTTTTGAAAAAATGTGTGTGGAAAATTATTTTCCGCTTTACTTTTTCCTTTCTTATTTCTGATTGTAAACCTTGATTACACTTATAAAACACAACTGTAGCATATATATTTTGAAAGTACAGGTTGTCCTGAAAAAAAAGAGACAAAAAACTTGATTGTGGGATGCAGGGAGAGATGTTAACAGCAATAATAAAACATTTATGCCAGGTGAGTGAACTGTTCAAAAAATGTCCTCGGACCCCAGAGGGTTAACCACTGAATCTGAAACATGACGGCAGATGCGTGAAACGGCGTGGAATAAGGCTCTTTGCCAAAGGGTATTCCATGTGATGTCAGTGACCCTATGGCCTTGGCGGAGGTTTGCGCTCTCTGAGTGCTTCTAGTATTGATTTTGTATTTATTTTCTCCTTTTTCCCCGGGATTCCAATTTCATTTGTTGGATGTTGTTTTCATGGTTTTGGAGTTATTGTATTCACGTGACTGCTGATGGGTGTGAACTTGGATAATAAATCCCTGGTATTTAATCATACCTACCAACTCAGCTGCCTGCATCTTGGGTTCACTTTGTAACTGTGACAGCAAATGTAACAAAGAAACCAGACCTGTTTTTAATCCAAATACTGCATGAAATGAATGAAATGAAATCTGTATTATACATGTTGTAATTATATTATTAAACAGTTGTGTCAGCCATGATTGGTCTGCTTCTCCGTGGGTCTCTGCTTCACTGACACAGTCCTTTTGGAAATCTGTCCATTAGGAAGCTTAATATAAAACATCCTTTAATTGAGCAGTGGATGAGTCTTCAGGAAGCTGGAATCATCAGTATTTTGTCATTTCTGCATTTGGTCAGAACACTTCTGCAAGTTAGACTGGACATACATGCACCAGCAGCCTGGCTCTGGCCATGGCTCTGAGAGCTCACCCTAGTCAAACAAACTAGACTTTGCAGGTGTCCAGATGATGACACATTAGACCAAAAAGTCAGAGTGCATCATATAAAAACTGCTTCAGAGTGTCTGTGTGTGTCTCGGTATGTTGCACAGTGTGACCTCCTATACACTTGGCTATAGCATGCACGTGTTGCCACAGAAATGCACGTTTGCGGCAGACACTTTCTCCTTCATCTCTTATAGCAAGCACCACAGTTCTGCACCGCGGACAGCTCCTGCAGGAGTGATGGCAAAAAGGATGATAAATTTGAGCCACATAGATACGGCTGTCACTCACCAATGTTGTCACCATCGTGTCACAAAAGAGTCTTATATATGTGACTGTAACACACACACACACACCCCCCCCTTCTGAGGGACTGTTGGTGGCTCTCCTAACCTGCTTACAGTCTTATCTCTGTGTCAGAGACAGAAGACATCCCTGATGAATTCTGGTTTCCACTTTTAAAGGTAAATAAAATGTTACGTTTGGTGTGAGGGTGAGACTACACAAAAGGAAATGTTCCTCCACTTACGGTATTCTCTGTACAGTTATCATAAATGTCACTAGTAAAATAATTTATACTATGTTAAGTAAGTAATAACTTAACTTGTTCGTGCCACAACACAAAAAAGAAAATGTAACAAAAGCCTTTTGATGAAGCTTTTGACTCATCTAGGCAAGAAATATCAAAATGTCTACAGCAACTGCACTTGTTGGTCTTCAAGATGTTTCACCAATCATCCAAGTAACTTCTTCAGGTCTAAAAATTAAGATGGTGTAGTATGCTCCATATGGCAGGGGTGGTGGCCAAACAGTTAAGTGCAGTTGTTTCCAGTGCGGAAGGTTCCTGGTTGTGCCAGGAAGGGCATCTGGTGTGGCAGATCAATATGCAGATCCACCTCGGATCTGCTGTGGTGATCGCCAGTGAAACAAGGGGGCAGCTGAAGGGATTTACTAGTGTGCTCCATATGTTGCTTCAGGGGGTGAAAAACGTGTATTATGAAACAGTTCAACAAAAGAGATCATTTTAAGTTTCTCAAGAGATGATTAAAGTCTACTTGTCTCCAGAGGATGGATGTGTGAAATACCCCTAATGTTCTTGGGGAGAGATGAAAATACAGTATTATACCTGCCTCACACTTAGTGTATTATTAGACCAACCCAACACTAGAGTGCCTTTATTAGAGAGAGGGGCGACACGACGAGTCGAAAAAAATCGGTCACGTGACTCATGGTGCCATCTTGGGTTCAAAATAGCGTTCCCTGTTAATGTGTCTGCATGTAAATCCAGCTATTTTATTTATTTATTCACTGAAAATGACGGGTTGTTGTGCATTTTGCTGCACAAATAGACACAACAAGGGCTTCAAGCTGTACAGATTCTCTTCAGATCCGAACAGAAGAAAGATTTGGGAAAACAAAGTCAGCCGTGTGGGATGGAAGCCGACATCATCATCAAAGCTTTGAGAGGTAAATTTACTGTTCAGTCCCATTTACAGTAAAACTCAACTAAACCGTCGTCGTATAAACCAGATATTTGCAGTCACCGGACAAAAAAGTCACAAAGTTTTTGTATTGTTTTCCAAGTAACAAACAACATATATAACGGATTTTGTACAGCAGATTTTTCGCTCACATCGGATAAAATGTCCCGTCCAATCACAATGTTTGTCCATTAAAAACCCCGAGCAGTCAGGACGTGCAGAGTTACAAATTAAAGTTCAGCTCTGACCCTCGCAGATTTGTGGAAAGTGGGAGAGGAATTATTTCTTTGACTAAAAGTTCGACCGTTTAGTTTTTTTAAACGGTGTTCAGACTCGGACCCGCAACCTGATGTGCACTTGTTAAATCAAACACAAAAGGCTGTGATTTGATACTTTTCTGCTTTTAATCCTTCGTCTGCCATCATATTATATAGCGCACACGCTGATAAATGGATCAGAAAAGTCTGCATCACATTTACAGCACGAAGTCGGTAAAAGAGGAAAATGTACAGTTTACCATTGATTTGGAGGTGATGACTATAGAAAGAAAAGCTTGCTGAGGGTCAAATTAGTCCAGAATAAAGCATAATCCAGAGACGGAGAACTTTAAAACTGTCACGCACGTCATTGCATGACACAGAGTTAAAGAGCAACAGCTGCATACTTCAGGCTTTAAATTAATTAAATAAATCATCATAAATTGTAAATGTATGTAAATTTGATAGCTTAACTATTTTTCTATTTATTTTGATAGCACCTGTACCCGGATGTGTTACTGTAGGTGGTTAAATGATTTAAAAAAAAATGTTGAAAACATAAAAGATTCAGTCAGTAGTTCAGCACAGTTAGACCCAAAATGGCGCCATGTTCTGAGTTGACGCCACTCTCCCCAACATTTATAATGTGGCCCTTATGAAACCTGAAACATCCATCGAGGAGAATGCACCCAATGATCATCTGGAGACAAGTCCACCTTCATAATTCTCAAAAGAAAATATTATAATGATATTTGTGATTGAACAGACTGACCTCAACTAATTTACAATCAAGACTCTTCAAAATGACAATATATCAGATAATCCTCGCTTTTTAAAACTGAACAACCCATTTGGTCACACGCCAAAACATATTGAAGATCAAAAGTTGCTGTAAACTTTTAGTTCATGACAAAAGCCTTCAGTATTTGGTCTTTATAAATGTTTGGCCCAAAAGTCCTGGTAATCTGTCCCTGAAATACCTGCTCACAGCTGTTAGATTTTCTTAAAAGAAGAGAAATGTTTTGGAATATTTACATTATCCTGTGCTTTAAAACAATAACACATTTGCCCTATTGACGTTTCAAATCCCGCAAAACCTCGGAGAGGTCACCACGCTGCGAGATCTCAGTAACATTGAGAACTGCATTGAGACGCTGTGATCACGCTGCACTTTAACTGCACACAGACAATACCATTAACATTGCAACATAAAGCTATTTTTATATTGTGCCTAAAACTCTTATCAATATATTCTCTGGGTTTATAGACGTTGTTATTGCATTTGTTTTATGTTAACGTGAGAATCACAGGCTGTCTCCATTATTTTCAATGGGAGCTGCTATGAGCTATAATCGCTTCTTGATCATGTTGTTCTGGGGGAAACTGAAATTTGCATTTAACGTCTTGATTATTGTTCTTCAACACTGTTTGTCTTCTTTGTTCGAGACTAATATAATATGTCTGAAATTTGGTTTGCGTTTATTAAATTCCACACAGATTAACCGTAACAGATATGAATTATTTGTTATAATTGTTTTAGCAAGTTTTCAGGATATCATGCATGCAGTCTCTTATTAACGTGATGAAAAGCATAAAAAATACATTTTTGTAGTATAATATTATTATTAATTTACAACTGTTGCAGGGGTGGTGGCCAAGTGGCTAATGCGCTTGGTTTCAGTTCAGAAGGTTCCCTGTTCAAATCCCACCACTGCCACATTTCTCCATGTAATGTGGAGTTGCATCAGGAAGGGCATCCGGCGTAAAACCTGTGCCAATTCAACATGCAGATCCACCTTGGATTTGCTGTGGCGACCCCGAGAGCAAAACAAGGGAGCAGCCGAAGGTACTTACTATTAATTTACAACAGTCATCGTGTTGATTCTCTATATGTTGTTTGACTGCAGTGACTCTCTGGCAAGCAAGGGATTATGGGGTACATCAATAAGGCGAATGAACACTACTGGCCAGTAGATGGCAGTAGAGACCATGAAAAGTTGCCATAACAAAATTCCAGATAATCCGTGTCTGCTACATTTAAGATGCGGGGAATTTAATAAACGCAGACAATAACAATGTCTATAAACCCACCCAGAGAATATATTCATGAGAGTTTTAGGCACTAGAGTTTAATGCTGTTGTCCGTAGAGCCTGATCAGAGTGCCTGAAATGCATTTCTCATGTTGTGAACGTACTGAGATTACCCTATCCTACCCATAATGCACTGCTGGGCACAGCATATATCAACACTTAAAACCTTAAAAATTAGCACATTACTTTAAAACTAAAACATATATCTGATATTTTCACTTTATAAAGCTTCAGACATGACATTAATTTAAATAACTTGTCTGAAATTAGATGGTTAAAAGTTGAACCATAAGTTAAAAATGTATGCCTCTGGATGATTTAACTTTAAAGATTACTAATTAACATACTGACAGGACATGTAAGCAATATGACGAAAGATCACAAACCTTGAAGGCCATGAATTTGTGGTAAGGCTTTGGGGCCCAGGCATACACCTCCACAGCATTTTTTAAAGCGATCACCAAGAACTTTATCTTCTCGTAACGTACTGAAACAAAACAACAAAGACATAAAATTCATAAAAACATACATGCTCAAACACACAAAAAAAAAATTCAAAAGGTACGCATAATACAGTTTTTAAAGAGTAAGCTAGTTTATCTGGATTGAAAAAGTTATTCTGCTGCATTTCAGATCAAGTAGGACAATGAAATTTCTCAGCTGAAAATTCTCACAACTGACCTCAAAAAACGTTCTGGCTCCCTCACACCAAATTAAACAGCAAAAATGGCTCAGGGATACTGGCGGAGTGCGGGAGTAGGGACATATGCCGAAGGGTCTTTAATGGGCCCCTGGGCACCCCCAAGCTACTGGCTATGAGGAAGAGCAGAACACATTCCACAGCCACAGTCAGCACATGGGAGACCTGAGCCTAGAATTCATGGGTTTTCTTGTATGAAAATCCTTCACCAGGTAGCTGAATAACTGGTGATGCAACAGAAAAAGGTCACACTCTACACAGTTTCTCCAATCACAGCCACAGAAGCCGTTAACACCTTCAAAGCTGGCTGGGTGTTTGGTGGCTTCCCTCACTAGTCCTGTTCTTCCAAGTTCCCTCAGTGTTTGAGAACTGCCTCCTTCAGACAGACATTACCATGGAGTACCATCCTATTTGCATTTCATAATGATTGGTGTAAATGAAGTCCAAGACATATTCAGTGAATTGAAAATGTTCATGTATCCATCTCCTGAGTTGACTAACTGGTTGTAAAACTGATGATTTTGATTAATAATAATTCTTACATTTAATTCATCCAATTACTTATGGACTTTTAAAACAAAGGCACAACATCTACAAATGCCTGAAATTCCTAAATGATCAATGTGATATTGTTGTGAAACTCCTCAAGTTAAAGCTGAACATTTAAACTACAACCACATTTTAACTGTTTAATTTCAACTTCACTGTGGTGGTGAAAAGTTGCAAAAAAAAAAAAAAAAAAATGGCCACGGTTTCGGTGAGGGCCCTTGTCTTGCCCCGGCCCTTGTCTTGCCCCCCCGCGCTGCTTGCTCCTCCCTTGGGGGATCGTGGTTTGGTGCTGGGCGCCCCCCTGTGGGCCTCTGCCGGTGCCCTGCGTGCTTCCCCTTGTGCGCAGGGATGTTTCCTGTGCCTACGTGGGGGAGTGGGGTCTCTGGGGGGTGCGTCAGGGTTGCCCCTGGGCTGCTACTCTGGTGGTTTGTCGGGCTGTTCTGATGACCCTGGTGTGTGCCATCCTTGGCCCCTCGGCCCTTCTGCTGTCCTGGTTCTCCTTGTCTCTCTTGGGGCTCTGCAGCCTGGACTCCTTTCTGTCAAGGTACGTGCAGTTGCCCATGTGGCTCCTGGAATGCCGGAATGATCCATGTCATGTGGTAAGGCTCTGTACTTGGGTCTTGGCCCAACAAACCAGCCACAGTAGTGACCAGATGTTTAGCTGTGATCTGGGTCTCTGTATGTGGAGGGTCCGGTGTTCGTGGCCATCACCACAATTTGGTTCTGCATCTTCCCAGGGGGTTCAAGCCTCTGGTGTCCTAGATCAGGTGTATGGCTCTTGACTAATTAGACAACAGACTGTTATTGTCACTCTGCATTTATGTGTTGCTGTTTGTCCTGGCATGTTGTATCTTTGGGGTTCCACTTCTTTGGTGTTTCACATATTTCATCACCTCACTCTTATTACTGTCACCACTTTTGCTTTTGTCTGTCTCTATGCTGTTTTGGTGTTCAGCCCTTCGTGATAGAAATGACCTAGCTTTAAACAAAATATTATAGGCCAATCAAGAAGGGCAGGTGAAGTCACACAGTCACACCACATTCACCCACGCACAATATGTCATCTGTCTTGCAAGAACAAATTGCATATTTTATATATATATACACACACACACACACACACACAGTAGTGTTCAGAATAATAGTAGTGCTATGAGACTAAAAAGATTAATCCAGGTTTTGAGTATATTTCTTATTGTTACATGGGAAACAAGGTACCAGTAGATTCAGTAGATTCTCACAAATCCAACAAGATCAAGCATTCATGATATGCACACTCTTAAGGCTATGAAATTGGGCTATAAGTAAAAAAAAGTAGAAAAGGGGGTGTTTACAATAATAGTAGTGTGGCATTCAGTCAGTGAGTTTGTCAATTTTGTGGAACAAACAGGTGTGAATCAGGTGTCCCCTATTTAAGGATGAAGCCAGCACCTGTTGAACATGCTTTACTCTTTGAAAGCCTGAGGAAAATGGGACGTTCAAGATATTGTTCAGAAGAACAGGGTAGTTTGATTACAAAGTTGATTGGAGAGGGGAAAACTTATATGCAGGTGCAAAAAATTATATGCTGTTCATCTACAATGATCTCCAATGCTTTAAAATGGACAAAAAAAAACAAAAAACAGATGCTTGGAAGAAAACAGAAAACAACCATCAAAATGGTTAGAAGAATAACCAGAATGGCAAAGGCTCACCCATTGATCAGCTCCAGGATGATCAAAGACAGTCTGGAGTTACCTGTAAGTGCTGTGACAGTTAGAAGACGCCTGTGTGAAGCTAATTTATTTGCAAGAATCCCCCGCAAAGTCCCTCTGTTAGATAAAAGACGTGCAGAAGAGGTTACAATTTCAACTGGTCTAAAGAGAAATGGAGGAATATTTTGTGGACTGATGAGAGTAAAATTGTTTTTTTTGGGTCCAAGGGCCGCAGACAGTTTGTGAGACGACCCCCAAACTCTGAATTCAAGCCACAGTTCACAGTGAAGACAGTGAAGCATGGTGGTGCAAGCATCATGATATGGGCATGTTTCTCCTACTATGGTGTTGGGCCTATATATCGCATACCAGGTATCATGGATCAGTTTGGATATGTCAAAATACTTGAAGAGGTCATGTTGCCTTATGCTGAAGAGGACATGCCCTTGAAATGGGTGTTTCAATAAGACAATGACCCCAAGCACACTAGTAAACGAGCAAAATTTTGGTTCCAAACCAACAAAATTAATGCCTCGCAGATGTGAAGAAATCATGAAAAACTGTGGTTATACAATTAAATATGAGTTTAGTGATTCACAGGATTGCTAAGAAAGCAGTTTGAACATAATAGTTTTGAGTTTGTAGCGTCAACAGCAGATGCTACTATTATTGTGAACACCCCCTTTTCTACTTTTTTTTACTAATAGCCCAATTTCATAGCCTTAAGAGTGTGCATATCATGAATGCTTGGTCTTGTTGGATTTGTGAGAATCTACTGAATCTACTGGTACCTTGTTTCCCTTGTAACAATAAGAAATATACTCAAAACCTGGATTAATCTTTTTAGTCACATAGCACTACTATTATTCTGAACACTACTGTGTATATACGAGGTCTATCAGAAAAGTATCCTACCTTTTTATTTTTTAAAAAAACTATATGGATTTGAATGATGTGCGATTACACCAATCATGCCTGAACCCTCGTGTGCATGCGTGTGTTTTTTCACACGTGTCGGTGACGTCATTTCCCTATGGGCAGGCCTTGAGTGAGATGTGGTCCCGCCCTCTCGACGGCGCGTTGCTTTATTAAAATTTTTTCTGGACCTGTGAGGAATATCCGAGTGGACACTATTTGAGAAATTAAGCTGGTTTTCGGTGAAAAGTTTAACGGCTGATGAGAGATTATGGGGTGTTTCTGTCGCTGTAAGGACTTTCCACGGAGCGGGACGTCGCGCAGCGCTTCCAGGCGCCGTCGTCGGCCTGTTTCGACCTGAAAACATCCTAATTTAAGGCTTAATTCACCCAGGACGTCGTGAGAGAACAGAAAAGATTCCGAAGAGGCCGGCATGAGGACTTTATGTGGACATTCCACTGTTTAAGGACATTTTGTAATGAAAGACGTGCGCGCAAATCTGTGTGTGCTGCGACAGGAAAAACACCTCCATGTTGAAAACCATTTGTAAAATTCAGGCGGCTTTTGATGGCTTTCAACAAGTGAGCAACTGAGAAATTGTTTAACAGCTTGGGCATGTTCCAACTTGCCCGTTAAGGTTTCCAACGGAGGTGTTTTTCCTGTTGCGACCCCCCGCGGTAGGGTCCGGCCCGACATGCGACTCTGCCTGCACGTTCTTTCATTACAAAATGTCCGTTAACAATGGAATGTCCGAATAAACTCCTCATGCCGACTTCTTCTGAAAGTTCTCTGACGACTTCCTGGGTCAACAGAGCCTGAAATGTGGAAGTTTTCAACTTGAAACGGCGAGACGCTGCCGCCTCGAAGTGCAGATCGCCATCAGGCACCGTGGGCCGTCCTTACGGCGACACTACCAGACCAAAATCTCTCATCAGCCGTTAAAATTTTTACCGAAAACCAGCTGAATTTATCGAATGGTGTCCACTCAGTTGTGCCTTACAGTTTTGAAAAAATTTTGATCAAACAAAGCAGCAGTCTCTGAGCCATTCCTAAACAATGAAAAAAACTGACGAGAGGGTGGGCCACTGCCCACAGGCGAATGATGTAACCGACAGGCGTGAAAAAAACTCTCGCATACCCACGAGGGTTCAAGCATGTCTGATGTAATCACACATGATTCAAATCCATATGGTTTTTGAAAAAAATAATAAGGTCGGATACTTTTCTAATAGCCCTCGTATATATACACTCAACAAAAATATAAACGCAACACTTTTGGTTTTGCTCCCATTTTGTATGAGATGAACTCAAAGATCTAAACCTTTTTCCACATACACAATATCACCATTTCCCTCAAATATTGTTCACAAACCAGTCTAAATCTGTGATAGTGAGCACTTCTCCTTTGCTGAGATAATCCATCCCACCTCACAGGTGTGCCATATCAAGATGCTGATTAGACACCATGATTAGTGCACAGGTGTGCCTTAGACTGCCCACAATAAAAGGCCACTCTGAAAGGTGCAGTTTTATCACACAGCACAATGCCACAGATGTTGCAAGATTTGAGGAAGCGTGCAGTTGGCATGCTGACAGCAGGAATGTCAACCAGAGCTGTTGCTCGTGTATTGAATGTTCATTTCTCTACCATAAGCCGTCTCCAAAGGCGTTTCAGAGAATTTGGCAGTACATCCAACCAGCCTCACAACCGCAGACCACGTGTAACCACACCAGCCCAGGACCTCCACATCCAGCATGTTCACCTCCAAGATCGTCTGAGACCAGCCACTTGGACAGCTGCTGAAACAATCGGTTTGCACACCCAAAGAATTTCTGCACAAACTGTCAGAAACCGTCTCAGGAAAGCTCATCTGCATGCTCGTCATCCTCACTGGGGTCTCGACCTGACTCCAGTTCGTCGTCGTAGCCGACTTGAGTGGGCAAATGCTCACATTCGCTGGCGTTTGGCACGTTGGAGAGGTGTTCTCTTCACGGATGAATCCCGGTTCACACTGTTCAGGGCAGATGGCAGACAGCGTGTGTGGCATCGTGTGGGTGAGCGGTTTTCTGATGTCAATGTTGTGGATCGAGTGGCTCATGGTGGCGGTGGGGTTATGGTATGGGCAGGCGTCTGTTATGGACGAAGAACACAGGTGCATTTTATTGATGGCATTTTGAATGCACAGAGATACCGTGACGAGATCCTGAGGCCCACTGTTGTGCCATACATCCAAGAACATCACCTCATGTTGCAGCAGGATAATGCACGGCCCCATGTTGCAAGGATCTGTACACAATTCTTGGAAGCTGAAAATGTCCCAGTTCTTGCATGGCCGGCATACTCACCGGACATGTCACCCATCGAGCATGTTTGGGATGCTCTGGACCGGCGTATACGACAGCGTGTACCAGTTCCTGACAATATCCAGCAACTTAGCACAGCCATTGAAGAGAAGTGGACCAACATTCCACAGGCCACAATTGACAACCTGATCAACTCTATGCGAAGGAGATGTGTTGCACTGCATGAGGCAAATGGTGGTCACACCAGATACTGACTGGTATCCCCCCCAATAAAACAAAACTGCACCTTTCAGAGTGGCCTTTTATTGTGGACAGTCTAAGGCACACCTGTGCACTAATCATGGTGTCTAATCAGCATCTTGATATGGCACACCTGTGAGGTGGGATGGATTATCTCAGCAAAGGAGAAGTGCTCACTATCACAGATTTAGACTGGTTTGTGAACAATATTTGAGGGAAATGGTGATATTGTGTATGTGGAAAAAGGTTTAGATCTTTGAGTTCATCTCATACAAAATGGGAGCAAAACCAAAAGTGTTGCGTTTATATTTTTGTTGAGTGTATATATATATATATATATATATAAAGAGAAAAACATTTAGACGTTGCACTCTTAAAACATCTTCTTAAACTAAGAGGATGATTCCCCCCCCACACACACACACACACACACACACACACATTGTACAGCTGTCATGGAGGCAGAAACTGTTGAAAGAGAACAAAACCTTTTTTATATCAGGCTGTAAACATGTTTATTTCTGCTCTAAAGTTGGACATTCTAAAACGGAGTCCTCCACTGAAAAAAAAAAACAATACTTCGGCTCAACTTAAAAAAAATTGATGTAATTTGTAATTTGTTACAGCTAATTTTTTTTAGTTTTTCACATTGTATATTTATGATTTGGTAAAGTGATTCCAGCAGATTTAAACTGGAAACCACAATTTTCCATTAGACCAATGTAAATAAGTACTTTGAATGAAGTGCACTGATGTTTCATTTTTTCAGTGTATGGAAAAGTGCTGTGTTTTATAGCTAGCCTCAAGCGGCCAGTCAAGGTACTACACTTCCATGTCGACCTCATTTATAGCGGGCTCAGGTTGTCACTTTGGTAATGGCTTCACTGGATAGAGACTGTGGAATGCCAGGACGCATGGCTACATTCTTTAAAACAGAACAATGGATTATGTATATGTTTTCCCCCTTTACAAAAACCTGAAGTGACTGTAACAAACATGAGCTGGCCACCAGTCAGAAGTCACTGGAGGTGCCAGATCTAGCAAGATGTGAGTCAGCCACATGCACACACCTCCCCAGCCACAGATAGGCCAGACCCACTCACATAACAAAAAGGCGTAACTCCCAAGTTAGTCACTGCACTCAGGTGTATTATGCCTGGTGGTGGGTCAAGAAAATTTAGAGGCGAGCTTAGTGCCATAAGACATGACATCCCAAATCATCACTGACTGGAGAAACTCCACACTGGACTTCAAGTAACCTGGACTCTGTGTTTCTCCACTTGTCCTCTAGACTTGACAAACAAATAAACAAATAACGTGTCTATAATCATACTGTGCAGAGTCGTACCGTGTATTCTGCGTGCAGTTCTCTGCACCGAACAGTTACGTGCGCATCCATACAGTCCAGTACAAATACATGGATTGTGATAATTGGTACTGAAAGAAAATGGATGCTGGTAGTGAAAATGACAACGGTGCTGGGCAAAAAGGAACAACAACAGTTGTGTTGCATTGTGCACTACTTTGTGCATGGTGGAAGACAGAAGATGTGTCTGCAGTTTGTGGAACAAGGATTTAAATGTTTGTGGGTTTAAGAGTTTACACCTACCCACTTTATAGTGTACACAGCCCTCCAAGTCTCCTACTGACGTCCAGCCCTGCCTCTTCTCCACCTCTGGGTCATTACGGAGGATTTTGTTCCTTAACCAGGACAGGTAGTACAGACGAAGCTTGTTCTTTTTACCTGGAGACACACAAATAGAGATGAAAGTGATGAATGCTTTAATGGCACTTTAAATATTTAACGATGAAGTATAATGCTGTTGCAATCAGTGTTCCCGTCCGGAGCGTTTCTCTGGGGAATCAGGAGATGTGAAGCCGTTCCTCACCCAACCTGAACTTCACTTTGAACTTCAGGCTTCAGCCTTTTTGTGCAACCACGCAAAGACTGAATTTCTTATCTCACACCTGTCTGGACGCGCTGAGGTTCGGGCCACGGCTGAGTGGAGCCGCCGATTCGACACCTCCTCGTCAGTTCACAGTTTCGTTTCGATGTTTGAGCAGGTGTTTCAGCACACGTGTCCGGGTCGGGAGGCTGCAAAGTCTTTATTGAGGTTAAGGGAAGGTTCATGCCAGGCAGCTGATTATGCTATAGACTTCTTCACCATCGCCCCTAAAAGCAAGTGGAACATGGCAGCAATAGCAGATGTCTTTTTTCAAGGACTATCAGATCATATGATGGACAAACTCACGGAGGATTTGAACTCTCTCATAGCTCCAGATAAGAGTGGACAGGAGGCTGTCAGAAAGACAATGGGAGGCGGGCCACCTCCCTGGTCAAGGATCACCAATGTGGAGGGGTAAGAGCGTCTGCAGGGATTGTTCCTCTCGGCCAACCACAGCCATCATCAGCACAGCTGAGAACAGCACAGAGGAAACTACACAGGTGGGACAAACCTGCCTATCAGCAGAGGAACGCCAGCATCATCAACAAGATGAGTGCTGTTTTTACTGCGGCCAGCTCAGACACCTGGTTTCAGGCTGCCAGGTCCGTGGTTCTCGACCCATGCAGAAATCATCGGTGAGGGTGAGTCAGAACCTTGTAGGCACCGAAGTTGAACATTACAAGATCAAAGCCACGATTACATCTGAAAGTGCTGCAGAAACTGTTCCCCTGTTTACTGACTCTGGTTCTGATGCTAACCTCCTGCACCCATCTTTTGCCAGGGACTTGAGTCTTAAACTACTGCCCTTGCAACACCCCCAGAGGTGAACACTGTGGACGGCAGCACCTTCTGGGAGAATCACTCTGTGTTGTCTGCCTGTGCAGGTGGCCTTTTCTGATGGTCACACAGAAACATTGTGCCTCCACATCTTCAGTAATATATCTCACCTGGTAATTTTGGGGCAGCCATGGTTCAAGAAACGCAACCCAAATTTTGATTGGGCCAATGGGCAGATCCTTTCTTGGAGTCCAAATTGCATGTATACATGCCTGGTCCAATGAGAGGAGCCTCAGAGCACTCCAAATCTTGATTTGACAAATGTACCCACATGTTATCATGATTTAGCTGCAGTTTTTAGTAACGCTAAGGCCAAGTCCCTGCCTCCCCACCGACCTTATGACTGTGCTACAGATTTACTGCCAGGAACCACACCCCCCAAAAGGCAAATTGTACTCTCTTTAAGGACCCGAGTGTCAAGCCATGAATGATTACATCCAAGAGTCGCTTCTGGCTGGTTTAATTCGACCATCCTCGTCCCCTGCTGGAGCAGGGTTCTTCTTTGTAGAAAATAAGGATAATGCTCTACAACCTTGTATTGATTACAGAGGACTTAATAACACAGAAAAGAACAGATATCCCCTCCCATTAATTGCATCAGCTTTTGAGTGCTTAAAGTACTCACTAAGTTGGATTTACAAAACACTTACCATTTAGTCAGGATATGGGAGGGTGATGAGTGGAAGATGGCGTTTAATATGCCCACAGGTCACTACGGATATCTGGTCATGCCATTTGGTCTCACCAATGCTCCAGCAACATTTCAGAATTTTGGGGAATGTTGTCCTTCTGGATATGCTGAACAGATATGTGTTTGAATATTTGGATGACATCCTGATTTTCTCCCCCAATGAGGAGATCCACGCTCAGTATGTCCGTTCTGTACTGCATTCCAGAACCAGCTGTACGTGAAAGTGGAAAAATGTGAATTTCACAAACCCTCTGTATCTTCTCAGGGGTTTACGCTGGCTGAGGGGGAGGTCAGGATGGACCCAGCAAAGGTAGCAGCTGTGGCTAAGTGGACCAGGCCATGCACCCGTGCAGGAGGTGCAGAAGTTCCTGGGGTTTTCTACCTTTTATAGGAAGTCCATTCATAATTTTAGTACCTTAGCCTCACCTTTACATGATCTCACCTCTCTCCATAGGTCTTTTGTTTGGTCTCCAGAATGTCATGCAGCCTTTTGTGAATTAAAGTAACGTTTCACTTCTGCTCCGGTGCTGCTCCTCCTGGATTCCGGTCAGCAGTTTGCAGTCGAGGTGGACGCTTCAGACACTGGGGTTGGGCATATTTATTTGGGAGGGATTCCATGGTGAATATGATCTTTTCCTTCATCGCTGTTGTGCAGACAAACTGCAGGAGGAATTGTGTACGTATATGTGAGGTTTTGAGATGACCTGTGACCTGACCCACTTGCTTGATGCATGTTCCCAGGGTATGCATGCTAACATCGGTAAGATCTCTTGTAAATCACCTCAGAGGTGTTACCTGGTAACAACAAAATATTAGATTTATAGAGAAATCAGATGTTTAGGAACATTTTCCTCCATCTTGGTGTATTTTGAACGGGTGAGCAGCCAGCTGACATCACGCTGCCTTTTTTTTTTTTAAATTTAATTTTTATTGTAAAGCAACATAAAATTTACACTTCCACAACAAAATTGTAATACTTTCAATACAATATTTCTGCTTTACCCTTTTAAACTTTTTTTTTTTTGACCAAACCAAAAGAACATGTGTGCGGGTGGAGGGGGAGCCATAATACAGCAACATCTTTACAACATCCACATAAATAGTTACATCCATGGGCACTCATTATCAAAGTAGCAGTTTTCAGAGAAAATCAGATCTCAACGGTTTAACATATTCCGTCCACTTCGACCAAATCCTATAGAAAGCGTCTCTCTGCACTTTGAGAAAGACAGTTTTTCCATTGTGTAAATTTCGTGCACGTTTATCCAATCCTCAATTGTTCGTGGTTCAGGTTTGAGCCATCTCCTCGTTAGAGCCTTTTTACTTGCTGCCAGTAAAATATACAACAGTTTCTTGTCTTTAGAGTCCAGTTTATCTACTGTTATGTTACTCAAGTACAAGGTTTCAGAATTAAATGGAAAAACAAGTGCAAACGCATTCTGTATATGTTCATGGATCCTAATCCAATACTGATGAATGACTCGGCAGTCCCAGAAAATGTGGAAATGGTTGGCTCCAGCCCCCCAACATCTCCAACAAATATCACCCGTTCCTCGATATCTGTTCTGTGCAGGGGTGACAAAAAAATCTCATGACATTTTTCCAGCAAAATTCACGCCATACACTGGACCCAGTCGTAACCCATTGTGTCTCACATATCTGTTCCCAACATTCTTCTGTGATTTTCAGATTACCTTCTTTTTCCCACCTGTCTTTAACATAAAGTGTGTTGTCCCTTTTACACCGCAAGATGCTGTTGTATAGCTTGGATACAATTTTATGTTTTTGTGTCCCCATTTTAGTACTTAATGATATAAATGTTTCCACAAATCCCAGGTCATTCAAATTTATTTTAAGGTCCTGATTAAAATAGTGCCTGATCTGAAGATACCTAAAGAAATCAACTGAGACTAAACCGTGTTTCCCTTGTAAGGTTTCAAATGAATTTAGCGCCCCCTTATGAACAAATGAATAGTAATCAGTCAGCCCTTTTAAAATCCAGCTTTTAAAGCTTCCATCTTTTTGATTTGGGGTAAAATCTGAGTCATATGCACACCATCTTAGTATTTTAGAAGCATTCTCCAGACCACAGATTTTAATTACTTCATTCCAAGCCGATATCATTACATGTGATTTAGGTTCCTCTGTAATGCGGATTTTATTTTGCAATTTGATGTCGGCTAATAAAGCTTTGACTGGTATTCCTCCAACTGTAGTGCCCTCTACATCTTTCCATCCTGCGGTGTAAAACGGAGAACACAAATTAATGGTCTTAACTGGGCCCCACAATAGTATTCACGCAAACATGGAACACCTCTACCTCCCCTATCCTTTAATTGCAAAGTTTTGTATTTGACTCTGGCCTTTTCCCCTTTCCAAATATATTTTGCCAACATTTTATCCCACTCTGCGAATTGTTTTTTAGGTATTAGAATTGGTAAACATTGGAACAGATAGAGCATTCGGGGAAGAATATTTAATCTAATTGACTCGATCCTAGAGTGTAGATCCAAGAAAGGTATGGTGTTCCACCTTTGCATATCAGACTTTAGTGATATATTCAGAGGACCATAGTTAGCCTCAAACATTTTATATAAGTCTCGGTGCAATACCACCCCTAGGTATTTGACACTGACCGCATCCCACTTCCATCTATAATTTTCCTTGATTGCTTCTGATGGGACATAATTTAGAAAATAATAATTAAAAAAAAAAATCACGCTGCCTTTTACTCCAACTGGCATTCACTGTGTCCTTCCCAGCATGACTAAATCAGGGAGAAGCTCCTACATTTTTTAAATCTTTTGCATTATACTTTCTAACCAACGGGTGTACGTCTTTGTAGAATATATCAAGATGACACGTCTTGTGTGAAGGAGGCTTTTGTTTGGTGACTGTCTCCATCACCGGGGATGGCAGCGGGAGGAGGATGCGCTCCTTCATCATGATCGAGGAGGACAAATTTTAGTACAGTGACTGAATTGTAATCCAGCCTTTGGGGAAGTTTATTTGCTGGTTGGATTTTGGAGTGCCGCTCCTTGATGGTTGCTATGGTAACTGTGGGCGCACCTGATTTCTTTTGGATCTTTGCAATCAGCTCACCTGGAGTGTGAAGTGGTGGATACAAAAAGGGGTTTTGTAGTGTGAGGGGAGGACTTCACTTCATTCCACTTCACTTCACGGAGAGGAAAGGATTTGGTGGCGGAAGGCATGAAGAGCAGCTGGTGAGGAGAGCGACTGGATAACGAGAGTCGTGTTGATGTTGATGTTACTGGTTCCAGCTGAACGCTCGCGCTGGAGAAACGCCATAAACGTGGATTATCTGAAATTGATCCTTCAAGAACCGAAGCAGCTGATCTGTGTACTGCAGAGTGGGAGTGCTAAATGCATCGCAAAATGTGTAGGAATTGGCAGGCATCTCCGTATATAATGGTATGTGGTAATGGGAATACACGGCTGCTCAGTAGTATGATGTACCTGATATAGTGATGAGTACGTTGAGTCCTTCCAGTACATCCATCTGCTGAAACCTTCGTCTGCTGATGAGAGAGTAGACTTTGCCCTGTCCGCTCCGATCCAGCAGCCACAGACCGTTCTCTGTCCCCACCAACAGATTCACACCTTCAACACAGAGTGGAGACAAGATTTACAAACCTCACACTCTGTCATCAACACTTTAATTAATAATTATTATAATCAATAATAATACTTAGGTTTGTCATCTGCAGCTACTTCACACATGAAAGTATGCAAAATAGAGATGTGCCAAACAGCTATGTAGATCTTGTCTCAAATGTAGGCGATAAGTAACGTGAATGTTAAGATGATGATTCAGTACACAGCTCAATCAATATTGTAGTTCTGCCAAACACTTCCATGTTGTGAAACATATTTGCCTGTGTGTGACACAAAACAGCAGGTCCACCTGAACACTCCCATCGGCAGCCATGTGAGCATTCATGTGGTTCTTGTGGGCCACTAGCCTGAATATTACTGAATATTAATACTAATATTAATACTTTACCCGTTTCAGATGTTACTTGGTTGAACACATGATCAATATAATTGGGCCAAAAGAGAACTGATTGAACTGGAAATCATCCAACTGTTTAGTCGAGGAACAGGGTTTCAGTACCACTGACCAAATGTTTCATTCAGTATAACTATGAAGTGTGTGTAAAGGCGTCCATACAAAAACAGAAGAACATATTAGTTCAACAGCATCATGACGGGGGAAACACCCAATGCTATTCAACACCATTTAGCACTGAACTGACTTATTTATTGGACACAAAAGGCAAAATCAATTTAAGTAAAGCTAAAATGTGTTTAAAAAAAACACACACACACACACCCCACAGGCCGGCACACAGAACCTCCGTGTTGAATTTCTTCTTGTACTTGCGGATCTCCGGAGTGTCACTTTGTGGTCGAATGTTAGTTGGGTTCACGTTCACCACAGAGCCTTTTCTGTGGTTCTCCCTCTGGAGTGGATCACTCTTACCACGTGCTGCACATCGATATTAAGAAAATGAAGACATTTAAAATAAAATACAAAGTAAAACTGTTTACCACAAAAGCTAGACATGATTTCACAGCTCAACCCCGTCTGGTGCAGGGGTTTTATCTGGGAGAACCAAAAATACTGTGTATATCTGTGTATATTTTCTAATCATACTATGAACTGTGCTACATAAAAACAGCTCCAGAACATTACACATATTGTATGTGATACAATACCATAGTACAATTTAAACATGCTTCTACATATAATGTGAAACAACAAATAGTTCAATGTTTGTTTTAGTGGTTTTTAAAGCAAAAAAGTGTCTGTATTTTGATGAATGTCTAAGAGTACATACAGTACTTTGAGTCATGTTGTCTGCATGTTTCATGTATGGAGAGAGAGAGAGAGAGCGAGACAGAGAGAGAGAGACTTACACGGGCTCTGTGGTGGTGATATTTGCATCAGTCTTGGATCAATGAAGGACAGGAATGATGAAGAGGAGGAAGAAGATGTGATGTTTCCTGTAGGGCTGCTCACAGCCTAATGGGTACAACAACAACTTTCATTTGATGTAGAGTTTGTTGAGCTTAACAGGTGAAAGTATGGTTCAACATATTTAAGAAAAAAAATGTATCTCCTTTTTTTTACAGTAGAAAAGTAATTTAAAAATACCAGGTTCTTCCTGGTAACTGTATTTTGCTGCTACATGAAAATAATCATACAAAAATAATGCAGCAGGAATATTTTGAGTGAAAACTCCAAATGGATGTATCAAGAACAAACATTAAACTAGGACCTGGTCTTGAATGTTCAGAATAAAAATATTAATGAGTACTCAGAAATGGTTCAATATTTTGTTTATATATCATGAACAAACCATAACATACCATTCCATCTTTACTTATAAAAGCACTTTAAACAACCACAGCTGAGACAAAGTGCTGTACATTAAAACAAGCATTAAAACATTAAAACGTACATTCAAATAAACACAAGGTATCGCTGGGGCCGAAATCCAAGGAAAAGAAATAGATTTTAAGATGAACTCTAAAAGTGGACAGTGAAGGGGCCTCTCTAACATACAACAACACCAAGCTAGTCCACAATTTAGGAACAATGGTAGAGAAAGCACTGCCCCCTATGAGCTTCCCTGTAGAGCTTGGTACTTGCCAGGAACAGCTGGTCTGCTGACCTGAGAGACTGACAAGGTATGTAAGGGCGAAGAAGGTCAGAGAGGTAAGGTGGGGCAAAACCAGGAAAATATTTAAAAACAAACAAAAGAATTTTCAAATGAACCCTAAAATATACAGGCAGCCAATGAAGTGAGGCCAAGAGAGGTTATGCGCACTCTTTTTAGACTTCCTGTCAAAAGATGCGCAGCGGCATTTTGAAGCAGCTGCAAATGCAACAGTAGCGACTGACTCCAACAGAAAGTGAATTACAGTAACCCAGATGAGACGAAATGAAAGCATGGATCACTGTTTCAAAGTGCTGCCAGGAAACAAAGGTTTCACTGTTGCCAATCACCTTAAATGATAAAAACTGGACTTAACCACAGCCATTTGGCAGTCCAATTTAAAATCACTGTCCACCTTAAAACGAAGATCAGTAATAACAGGTTTAAAATATACCTCCAATGGGCCCAAGTCAACAGAGGAGGATTCACAGGGGCCACTGGTTCTTTTCATTAAAATTAAAAAATTAAAAAAGGTTTAAAAAAAAAAAAAAACTATTTTAGTGTATTTCAATGGAACTCATTTTATTCAACTAATCGAGGTTTTGAGCTGAGAAAATGACTTGTAGTAATTGGCCAGACAAAGGGACCGAGCTGGAAAGGATGTACAGGAGGTTGAGGTGATAAAAGATGCAGATTGTAATGGCAAAACTATGACTCTACAAGCTTGAAAATACCACCAAATTTGGTGCATTTTCAGCAACATTTTAGTTGATTTTTCAGACATTCTGTGCTGGGTGGCGCAGCCAATTTGAACCCAAGAGCCGGGTGGGAATTTGCAGTACCGGGCGGGGCTGTCCGGCGCTACCCACCGTGGCTAGAACCCTGATGAGGAGCAATATAGTTTCACGGTGAGAAAGAGCACTACGGATGCATTGTTTGCTAAGAGTGCTGATGGAAAAGTATAGAGAAGGCCAGAAGGAGTTGTGAAATTGTATGAGGAAGCCTGGAGTGGCAGAGAAGTATGTGAGGGTAGTGCACGACATGTACAAGGATAGTGTGACAGTGGTGAGATGCACAGTAGGAATGAAAGACTCATTCAAGGTGGGATTACACAAGAATCAGCTCTGAGTTCTTTCTTTTTTGCAGTGGTGATGGGCAGGTTGATGGATGAGATCAGACAGGAGTCTCCATGGACTATGATGTTTGCAGATGACACTGATCTGTAGTAAGAGTAGGTTGAGACTAGCCTAGAGAGGTGGAGGTACACTCTGGAGAGAAGAGGAATGAAAGTCAGTAGGAGCAAGATGGAGTACGTATGTGTGAGAGGGAGCCCGGTGGAACAGTGCAGTTACAAAGAGTAAAGGTAGTTAAGGTAGTTGAGTTTATATACTCGGGGTCAGCTATCCAAAGTAATGGAGAGTGTGGCAGAGAGGTGAGGAAGAAAGTGCAAGCTGGGTGGAGTGGAGGGAAAAAGGTGGCAGGAATGATCTGTGACTGAAGAATATCTGCAAGAGCGAAGGGGAAAGTTTACAAGACAGCAGTGAGACCAGCTATGTTGTACAGCTTAGAGACAGTGGCACCAACAAAAAGACAGGAGGCAGAGCTGAAGATGCTGCAATTTACTTTGGGAGTGATGAGAATGTGCAGGATTAGTAATGAACATATCAGGGGGCCAGCTCAGGTGGGACAGTTTGGAGACAAAGTCAGAGAGGCGAGACTGAGATGGTTTGGACATGCGCAGACTAGGGACCCAGGGTATATAGGGAGAAGGATGATGAGGATGGAGCCACATGGCAGGAGGAGAAGAGGGAGGCCAAAGAGGAGGTTTATGGATGAGCTGAGGGAGGACATGTGGATGGTTGGTGTGACAGAGGAAGATACAGAGGACAGGGTGAGATGGAAACAATTGATCTTCTATGGCGAGCCCTAACGGAAGCAGCCAAATAATGATAAGAAGAAGTTCTACTGACTCTTCACACACAATTAGGACTTTAAAAAGTGCAGTTTCTTTTACTGAGTTATAAATGTCATTATGACACAATGACGACAACTTTGCAACCTTTGACATTGTCTTGAAGTCTCTTAGCACTAGACTATGAACACATGGCTGACAAGATGAGTGCAGATCTATAGATATAATGGCAATTTACATCACTTCTGAATCGGCGACAGGGCCGATGATTTCATGCAGTGGCATGATATGTCCGACCTGTGTACGACATGCTGTGCGAGTGCTCTAAACACGATCAGCTAACAATGCGACCTCATCTTGCCCGCCGTTGGAATGGGTTACCAGTGCGAGTGGTACACGAATGTGGCGTGCATGTGCTGTGCGCGAATGGTTGTGGCAACAGCTGTATGAGGCGTTTGAGGCATCTCCGAATTTTCACGAGTCGCGTGCGTTTCCTCGTTCGTGCGCCAGTCGGCTTCTATCGTGTTATGTGTGAAGGGGCCTTTAGCAATACTGAAAAAATCATCCTTTTTTTTGGGCTGAAGTAGACACGTGAATTAGCTTTGTGAAGACAGCGTAATTATGAGCCTGTATGGTATAGATCAGCAAAGTCTTTGTGGTGGTGGATCCCACACCTTCTTGTGTCTGTGTGCACATTAGTCTCAATAAACTCACGTGCAGCTCGTCGTGTGTGGGAGCACGGGGAGCTGTGGGGGACTGAGAGTGATGCAGTCCACATGATCGCTGCTGCAGACCCAGCACGTTATGGATGGAACTTGAGGAGGAGGTTTTTTGTAAAAGGTCTGGGAGCAGATAGGTATCATCTGAACCTATCCTGGAAAACTACAGAAACACACACATGCAGACAATAAAAAAAGAAAGAGTGCAGCTGTGTACATTTATTAAATGACTCTGCAGGAGTGATGAAATTTTCCTGTCAAACTTCAGCCAATGTATGTATGAGATCATTAGGTGATTAACAAGTGTTACTGTTGTATTTTATAGTAATGTTCCACAAACTACTTCAGTCATCTTCATCCAGCAGCAAGGCTATTCTGCCATCTAGTGGTTACATATGGAAAAGTACTAAAGAGTGGGTTGGAGGGGGGGAAAAGTATGTGTGCATAACTGTGTGCAGAATACCTGGTTGAGATTGTGGTGTGGCTGCAGTACAATGCCATCAGGTATTTGTTTGAAGTATTTCTCTTTACGACTGGACAAACCAGACCTTAAAACAAAGAATGAGGTCAACATTTCAGCCAACAAACTCACTGCTAGTACTGCATTTAAAAGGCAGAAACAAGATCAATACATCTGCAAACTCAGTGACATTGTGCATAAATTCTGTTCAAAACGAATACTGTATGTGTAGAACTGATAATGGGTTTAAAAATGCAATTAACTGATATCACAGTTACAAAGCAAAAAAAAAAAAAAAAAACCACACGCTTGTTATAAATACAAGCAGCTGAGTTGTTCAACATAAAATACTTTAATCACATTATGCTGTCTTATGTAACTATTTGGAAAACAATGGAAAAAAAAAGATTACTTGTGAGGGTTAACATACATGGTGACATGAAAGAGTGTATTTTATGCTCTACAGCCCAATTAGTGCAGTAGATAAGAAAATATTTAGGGGAGGAATCCTTCAAATGGTGATACAAGCACCAAATTCGGCACAAATACTCCTTAGACATCACGCTTTTGAAAAAATGGACTGGCCACTTGATTTTTTTAACAGGTGGCCAGATAGGGGTCAATGAAGGAGTTTCTCCCCAGAAAGAGCGTCATTTCTAACGGAAAAATGGTGTACTGTTTTGTTTTCAGCTGCAATCTCCGAAGCAGTAGCAAAAAATGCAATTTTTTCGGTTCCTAGTGGAGAAGGGAAAACGAGGAAAATGGGAGAAGTCATGTCGGTAAGTGTTAGCCTACACAGCTAACCAGAGTAGTTGCGTTCTCTCGCCTGCACAACTGCCTCAACATGTTTGAGCTCCGGGTCATAAACAAACTGCAACACATGTCCGCTGTCCACCGTATCGTCACTTTTTCTTTTCATTTTCCCTTTGTGTGTAATTTGCCCAAATACCCAGAGAAAGTGCCATGTTGCTGCTGGAGACAGACGAGGGCTGTCCACAGAAGTAGAAAAATTGTGTCATATTTTGAGCCTTTAGCGCCTGCCCTCAAATGAGACTGCAATGCCCGATTGACCCCCACCTGTTGAAAATTCAAGTGGCCAGTTGTTGTTTTTTTCAAAAGAGTAATGTCTAAGGAGAATTTGTGCCAAATTTGGAGCTTGCATCCCCATTTGAAGGATTGTTTCAGTTATCTGCAGCACATAATTGTAATTAGAGACGCTGTCAGAGGTGTGCATAGCAAGTAGGCATGTTGATATGCATTTTAACAAGCTATCTTAATAATAATTCATTTGATTTTGATCAAACGTGGCTGGTACATTGGGCCTGCAGATAAAAAAAGCGATATGACTTTGGATAGGGTCAATCAATGATAAAGGTCAGCGATCAAGGCCTACACTTACAGTGAGGAAAATAAGTATTTGAACAACCTGCGATTCTCCCACTAAGAAATCATGGAGGGGTCTGAAATTTTCATCTTAGGTGCATGTCCACTGTGAGAGACATAATCTAAAAAAAAAAAAAAAAAAAAAAAAAAAAATCTGGAAATCACAATGTATGATTTTTTTTAAATTATTTATTTGTATGTTACTGCTGCAAATAAGTATTTGATCCCCTACCAACAGCAAGAATTCTGGCTCACACAGAACTGTTAATTTTTCTTTAAGAAGCCCTCTTATTCTGCACTCTTTACCTGTATTAACTGCACCTGTTTGAACTTGTTACCTGTATAAAATACACCTGTTCACACTCAATCAATCACACTCCAACCTGTCCACCATAGCCAAGACCAAAGAGCTGTCTAAGGACACCAGGGACAAAACTGTAGACCTGCACAAGGCTGGGATGGACTACAGGACAACAGGCAAGCAACTTGGTAGAAGAAGACAACAACTGTTATGATTATTTATTAGAAAGTGGAAGAAACACAAGATGACTGTTAATCTCCCTCGGTCTGGGATTCCATGCAAGATCTCACTTTGTGGGGTAAGGATGATTCTGAGAAAGCGCAGAACTACACAGGAGGACCTGGTCAATGACCTGAAGAGAGCTGGGACCACAGTCACAAAGATTACATTAGTAACACATGATGCTGTCATGGTTTAAAATCCTGCAGGGCAGCAAGGTCCCCCTGCTCAAGCCAGCACATGTCCAGGCCCGTTTGAAGTTCAACAGTGACCATCTGGATGATCCAGAGGAGGCATGGGAGAAGGTCATGTGGTCAGATGACACCAGAATAGAACTTTTTGGAATCAACTCCACTTACCATGTTTAGAGGATGAGAACAACCCCAAGAAAACCATCCCAACCGCGAAGCATGGGGGTGGAAACATCATACTCTGGGGGTGCTCTTCTGCAAAGGGGACAGGACGACTGCACCATATTTAAGGGAGGATGGATGGGATCATGTATTGCGAGATTTTGCCAAACAACCTCCTTTCCTCAGTAAAAGCATTGAAGATGGGTCATGGCTGGGTCTTCCAGCATGACAATGACCCCAAACACACAGCCAGGGCAACTAAGGAGGGGCTCTGTAAGAAGCATTTCAAGGTCCTGGAATGGCCTGGCCAGTCTCCAGACCTGAACTCAATAGAAAATCTTTGGAGGGAGCTGAAGCTCCAAACCTGAAAGATTTGGAGAAGATCTGTATCGAGGAGTGGACCAAAATCCCTGCTGCAGTGTGTGAAAACCTGGTGAAAAACTACAGGAAACGTCTGACCTCTGTAATTGCAAACAAAAGCTACTGTACCAAATATTAACATTGATTTTCACAGGTGTTCAAATACTTATTTGCAGCAGTAACATACAAAAAAATTATTAAAAAATCATACATTGTGATTTCAAGATTTTTTTTAGATTATGTCTCTCACAGTGGACGAGCACCTAAGATGAAATTTCAGTCCCCTCCATGATTTCTAAGTGGGAGAACTTGCAAAATCGCAGGGTGTTCAAATACTTATTTTCCTCACTGTATACGAGGTCTGTCCATAAAGTATAGGTCCTTTTTATTTTTTTCAAAAACTATATGGATTTCATTCATATGTTTTTATGTCAGACATGCTTGAACCCTCGTGCGCATGCGTGAGTTTTTCCACGCCTGTCGGTGACGTCATTCGCCTGTGAGCACTCCTTGTGGGAGGAGTCGTCCAGCCCCTCGTCGGAATTCCTTTGTCTGAGAAGTTGCTGAGAGACTGGCGCTTTGTTTGATCAAATTTTTTTCTAAACCTGTGAGACACATCGAAGTGGACATGGTTCGAAAAATTAAGCTGGTTTCCAGTGAAAATTTTAACGGCTGATGAGAGATTTTTAGGTGATACTGTCGCTTTAAGGACTTCCCACGGTGCGAGACGTCGCGCAGCGCTCTCAGGCGGCATCATCAGCCTGTTTCAAGCTGAAAACCTCCACATTTCAGGCTCTATTGATCCAGGACGTCGTGAGAGAACAGAGAAGTTTCAGAAGAAGTCGGTTTCAGCATTTTATCCGGATATTCCACTGTTAAAGGAGATTTTTTTTAATGAAAGACGTGCGGACGGATTGCAGCGTCGGCTCGCAGCTGCCGCGACGCTCCGCCACAGGAAAAACACCTGTGTTGGAAGCCTTAAGGACAAGTTGGAACATGTCCAGCTGTTAAACAATTTCTCATATACTCACTCCACTGAAAGCCATCAAAAGCTGCCTGGATTTTACAAATGGTTATCAACACGGAGGTGTTTTTCCCGTGCCGCCGCACCGCGCCGGCTACGTCCCAATGCGCGGACCCGTCCGCACGTCTTTCATTAAAAAAATCTTTAACAGTGGAATATCCGGATAAAATGCTGAAACCGACTTCTTCTGAAACTTCTCTGTTCTCTCACGACGTCCTGGATCAATAGAGCCTGAAATGTGGAGGTTTTCAGCTTGAAACAGGCTGATGACGCCGCCTGCGAGCACTGCGCGACGTCTCGCACTGTGGGAAGTCCTTAAAGCGACAGTATCACCTAAAAATCTCTCATCAGCCGTTAAAATTTTCACTGAAAACCAGCTTAATTTTTCGAACCATGTCCACTTCGATGTGTCTCACAGGTTTAGAAAAAAATTTGATCAAACAAAGCGCCAGTCTCTCAGCAACTTCTCAGACAAAGGAATTCCGACGAGGGGCTGGACGACTCCTCCCACAAGGAGTGCTCACAGGCAAATGACGTCACCGACAGGCGTGGAAAAACTCACGCATGAGCACGAGGGTTCATGCATGTCTGACGTAAAAACATATGAATGAAATCCATATAGTTTTTGAAAAAAATAAAAAGGACCTATACTTTATGGACAGCCCTCGTACATACATACTAGAATAATCAATGCAAATATTTTACTGTTTGAGATCTTGACTGCATAACATTTTTTCTACGTCTGACACTTTGAAACGTGGGTGAGATGTTGTGGCTCTCAGCACTTTTCATCTCATTACATATATTTATATTTAATATATTTACTTCAAAAATCTACTGAGAGGAAAACACAATGATGAATATGAAATGCCAACCATCTATCCTTTGTGAGTGACGGACTTTGTTAAAAAATAGGACTGAATCATTTCAGTCTGCCTATGGTGTGTGGTTGCATGACGACAACATTTCAGTTGAAGCAGGACGGTTTGGAATGATATTGTAACAACAGTGACAATACAGCCTGCTGAACTCCCTCCCACCTGGACCTTTCTTCATCATCACTGCTGCCAACTTCATCACTGGAAGAAGAATATTCCGTAGCCTTGTGAAGCCGACTGAGAGCAGGCTTTACACCCTGAAAATCAAACAGCAGAGGGAAAAGAAAAAAAAAATATTTTGACTGATCTGAAATTGAAGTGTTTATAAAAATCACACTAAGGATTGTTCCACATTCGTGTGGTGCAGATATGCTGAGCAATTTTGCAAGCCAGTTATCTGCATGCAACGCTGCATTTCAGTCCAGTGTGGACTTCCCATTTTATTGGATCCCAACCTTCATCTGAGAACATACTTTGTTATATGGGTCACATATTCACTATCATGTCATGACATGAATTTGTTGACAAAGTTGTTCTTAGCTGACTGTTCATGTGATAGAGCGACAGCATTTGGACACTGATCAGGCACTAAAGCAGACTTTGGAAGCATTCCGGTGTCTCCTAGGATTTATGATCCACACAGATCATATTAACATATACATGTGTAAATCCATCCTCAGCATGTTAACTTCATCTCTGAATGAGGACTTACAGAGAAAATTCTAAGCAGACAAATGATACAATATCGACACTTAAATTTTTTTTTTTTTTTTTTACATTTTCATGATCAAGAATCTGAACGTTGGCAAAGTTTTATTCAGCCATGTCAGGTTGTGCTGGGAAACACAGAATGAAGACTCTTTTGTATGGCATCAGATTAGTGCCAACAGCACTCGTGTGAAAAAACATCCATTTGGGCGTATTATATTATTTCACATGCGTAGATATTAATTGCGAGTGCGCAAATTATCTGCGCGCGCACGCACTCAGAGGAAACTGCTCCCCGAGCGAGGAGGAAAACGGTGTTGCGAGTGAGGAGGAATATGCGACCAGCGCGCCAAACAGTGGCTTGTGTGACATTTACGTTACTGTTTTCATTTATTCAGCCAAGGGTTTCTTGCCTGAAGGAACCTCTGTCCAGATGTCATTGTTTTCTTCGTTTCAGCAGACGTCTGTGTCTGAAAGGAGGGCTGTCACTCAAATCTCGCTCTTCAGAAACGATCAATCATGACAGAGCCAGTACTGACCCAGGTTCCCTCCCCCATTGTACCAAAAGTTTCAAGTGAGAGAGCAGAAATCCATTTCGAGTAGGGATAGGTATCGATAAGATTTTATCGATATCGATACCATTATCGATTCCGCTTATAGATCCGATTGCTTATTGATTCCGTATCGATACCTCTTGTGAATTTTTTGTGTACTAAAAGTAGGCTTTACAGGTGTTCTATGTCTGCGGGTCAAAGAGCTTTTTCTTATCGTGCACCCCCTCTGTGGAACGGTCTTCCTGCGACCGTGAGGCAGTCAGAATCCGTGGACATTTTAAAGTCAAGACTTAAAGCCTATTTTTATTCTCTTTCTTATGAATAGTTTTTCTTTTTTATCCATTTTATTTTTACTTCTGTTTTTAATTATGTATTTGAATTTTATTTATTTAAATTTTTTTATGTTGAACTGTTCTATGTGAGGCGCCTTGAGACAGCTTTTGTTGTGATTTGGCGCTTTATAAGCCGATTAAATTGAAATTGAACATTTTATTGAGTCTTAAAGTAAATAAATATGAAATTGGTCACTGGATCCTTAAACTTTGGACATAAATAGAAATAAACAAAATCTGTAGTTTTTGTCAAAAGCATTTCCTTTCAGACATTACTGGCATGAATGTCTTTCCATACGTCTGAGCTGAGCTCTTGCAGCTGCTGTGCTGCATGACAGGATGTAATTTATAAAGAACGCAGGACGTCTCACTTTGGGAGGAAAAAAAACATTTCAGTCGATTGTAATTTCTTGTCTGTATTACATTTGTAAGAGGTGTCATTTTATTTAAAGCGGCAATACTGGACTCTGTCTCAGCAGAGAGCTGCGCAGCGTTTGGAGCTGTGCCAACGGAACGGAGGACGATTCTCTATTCTTGACTGCAACAAGACAAGAGTCCCAGTTAGTGACTTTAATCCACACAAAAGTGACTCACAATATTTTAACGGCTTTGAGAGGGGTTAAGAAGCAGACTTGCCATTTCTGAAGAGCAGCGAATCAAAGAACCAACGAGCTAGTGGATTGAAGCATTTCTTCATTGGCTCATGCTTCAAAGTGGTGTTGCGCTGCAAAAACGGTTGATTACAGACCCACTGCAGGGTCCGTAATCAATGTAGAGGAATGATCATTTTACTGAGAAGCAACCCTCAAAAACAACGGAAGGACAGATAAAGGGAATCATTAAGCAAAAAGGCTATTAATATCGGTGAATTTAATCATTTCTTAACGATACTCAAAAAGAACAGGTTCTTGATACCCAACCCTAATTTCAAGAGAGCGGGGTGATTTTAGAGTGGTGGTTTGGCGTACTGGTCACTTATTCCTCCTCGCTCGCAGCACCCTTTTCCTCATTCGGGGAGCAGTTATCTCTGAGTGCGTGCACGCAGGTAAGTTGCATGATCACAGTTAATATCAATGCCTGTTAAATAACATAATACACCCGAATAGATGTTTTATCGCGCAAATGCTTTTGACACAACTCTGATGCCATAATTTTGTTTCCTGAACATTTTCTCATGCATTTTGTGGATTTTGGACTGCAGATCACAAAATAAATAAAATAAACTTTACTTGTGTCTGTCCACCCATTCCAGTTTCTTGTGTCTTCCTGTGCTGCTGTAGACGTTGTTGTAGTACAGAACTCTCCAGTTGGAAGTAACCTAAAAACATACACTTATATTATTCATTAGCAGTAGTGGCATCATAAACAAATCAGAAGAACTGGAACTGTCCAATGCCCATTAATAATTTACAGGTTATAATTACAGTAAATCTCACCTAAACATCATCGTATAAACCGGATATTCGCACTCACTGGACAAAAGCAAAAGTTCACACATAACACAAAGTTGGATGAAAAAAGCAGGAACCGGCTGAAAAACTGTGACAAAAAACAAACTGGGCAACCATGAAAAATTCCACCTGCTATCGGTAGGGACACACGGTCTCACAGGTGTGCGCACGCATGAACACAGTGCGAACACGTGGAATGTGACACCACACTGCACTCCCACAGCAGCGGAGCAATTACATGCTGGACATATGTACATAAATCAACAAATATAGAAGCCCACAAGAATGTGAAGCACAGATTCAGAACATCATAGGAACAATAAATGTGTTGTTTAAATGTAACACAATTATGTTACCAGTCATGAATCTGTTGTCACTGTAACCCCCCCCAAAAAAACCACAGCAGTTTCTAGTCATTAATTCCTGTTATGAATGAATGAATGAATGAATGAATGAAAACTGTTTATTTCGAACATTTGATACAACAACAATTACAAGATAGATCAGTAAAGACAACAACAAAAAAGTTCCTACTGTGTACCCAACATGTCCGAAAAGGGGTAGGGTGAAGCATCAGCTTATTTATCCCTACCCCTTCTTCCCCACAACCAGTAATACCCTTTGCCACATATACACATAAATTCCTACACACCTAAACCGATATCAATATATATATATATATACATATATATACACATACACATACATATACACATCAACATACATACACATATACATATATACACATATATATACACAAACATAAATATACACCTACACATACCTACTTACATACAAAATACTATATATTTACAAGCCGAAGCAAAAAACAAAAACACCCTAACCCTCATTACCCTTCCTCCTCCCTATACCCAGAAAAAACCATATTTTTGTACCGCTGTTTGAACTGGTTCATGCTTGGACATTGCTTGAGCCCCACTCCCAATCTGTTCCACATCCTCACCCCACAGACAGAAATACAGAAACCTTTTAATGTTGTTCGTGCCCACTGATGCTTTAAATTAAATTTCCCCCTCAGACTGTAATCCCCTGATCTGTTAAAAAACATATTTTTAATATTTGCTGGAAGTAAATTGTTTATTGCTTTATACACAATTTGTACTGTTTGAAAATGAACCAAGTCTGTGAATTTTAAGAATTTGGATTGTAAAAATAGTGGATTTGTATGATCTTTATAGCCAGTATTATGAATAATTCTTATAGCTCTTTTCTGCATTACTGATAGTGATTGTGTTGTACCTTTATAAGTATTACCCCATACCTCTGCACAGTACTGTAAATATGGTAAAACCAGTGAGCAGTAAAGAATGCGGAGTGAGTTGTGGTCCAGAATATGTTTCGCTTTGTTTAGAACTGAAATGCTTCTTGACAGTTTACTTTGTATATGTTTTATATGAGTCTTCCAGTTTATCTTATCATCTATTATCACCCCCAGAAACTTATTTTCATGTACCCTTTCAATATCTACCCCCTCGACTTGTAACTGAACCTGTATGTCTGTATTACAATAGCCAAATAACATGTATTTTGTTTTACATAAGTTTAATGATAATTTATTTCTGTCAAACCATATTTTCAATTTTCCCATTTCTATACTGATCCTCCTCAGTAACTCCTGCAAATCCCCCCCTGAACAAAAATGCTTGTGTCATCTGCAAATAATACTAATTTTAATATTTTGGAAACATTGACAATATCATTTATATAAATTAGAAACAGTTTTGGACCCAATACTGACCCCTGTGGGACGCCACAAGCATTGTCCAAGCATGATGATGTATATTCCCCCAACTTCACAAACTGTTTTCTGTTACTTAAGTAGCTTCTCACCCAGTGCAACACCAACCCCCTAATCCCATACTGTTCAAGTTTATTGATTAATATGTCATGATTAATTGTATCAAAAGCCTTTTTAAGGTCTATAAATATTCCAACTGAATGTAATTTGTGGTCTATGGCGTTTGTAATCTCCTCAACTGATTCTATTAATGCAAGTGATGTTGAACTATGTGCTCTGAATCCATATTGACTATCAGTAAGTAATTTATGTTTATTTATGAATTTGTCTAATCTATTATTGAATAACTTTTCTAATAATTTGGAAAATTGTGGAAGCAAAGAAACAGGTCTACAATTTGTGAAGTGGTGTCTATCCCCAGTCTTATACAGCGGCACAACCTTAGCTATTTTCATTTGATTGGGAAATTTACCGGTTTGAAATGATAAGTTACAGATGTATGTTAATGGTTCTACAATCCATTCAATGACCTGTTTTACCACCACCATATCAATTTCATTTAAATCGGTAGATGTTTTATATTTACAATTATTCACAATGTCTATAATTTCATTTCCATCCACTGCTGTGAGGAACATTGAACAGGGATTTCTTTCTATGAGATTATTATCCCAATCCTCAGGTTGGGAATCGGGAATTTTTTCTGCCAAGCTTGGTCCAATATTTACAAAAAAATTATTAAAACCGTTGACTACCTCATCCTTATTTTCCTTCTTGACATTATTATCAATGAAATACTGAGGGTAACTCTGTTTTTTATTACCATTTTTGATAATGCTATTTAATATATCCCATATTCCTTTAATATTGTTTTTGTTATTATATAATATGTTACTATAATATTCCTTCCTACATACCCGTATAATATTAGTTAATCTATTTTTGTATTTCTTATATCTATTTTCTGCCTCTTTAGTCTTTAGTTTTATGAATTCTCTATACAGTGTATTTTTCTTATTACATGCATTTCGTAACCCTTTCGTCATCCATGGTCGAGCTTGGATTTTTTGTTTTCTGTAGTCTTGTTTAATTGGACAATTTTTATCATATAATGATGTAAATATTTGTAAAAAAGTTTCATATGCACTATCAACATCACTTTCACTGTATACCTTTTCCCAGTTTTGCTCCTGTAAATCCTTCTTTAGTGTGTTCATGTTTTCCTCTGTCCGCACTCGCCTGTATTTTATTTTCTCCTCTGGCTGATTCCGCCAATGGTTTCTATTATAAACGATGAAAACTGGTAGATGATCACTAATGTCATTGATTAATAATCCACTCACAGTGTTATTCTCAATATCATTGCTGAATATATTATCAATTAAGGTGGCACTATGGGATGTAATTCTGCTTGGCCTGGTGATTTTTGGATATAAACTCATACTGTACATTATACTGATAAATTCATCTGTTATTTTATGCTTATTTGGATTGAGCAGATCAATATTTAAGTCACCACAAATGAACACAGTTTTTTGATTAGTTTTTGAGAACATTTTTCCCATACAGTCAGTGAATGTTTCAATACAAGATCCTGGTGCTCTATATATACAGCTGACTAATACATTTTTGCTTTTTTCTTCACATATTTCAATAGTTATACATTCTAATAAGTTATCAATCACAGTTGTCATATTGTCTACTATTTTATAATCCATGTTCTTATCCACATACACAGCCACTCCTCCTCCACTCTTATTTTTTCTGTTTACACAATTAAATTCATATCCATCCAGTTCAAAATCCATTCCTTTATCTTCATTGATCCATGTTTCTGATATAGCAATTATGTTAAATATTTTTTTAAACTGACTTAAATATTCTTTAATGTTGTTAAAGTTTGCATATAGACTTCTGCTGTTGAAATGGATTATTGATAATTTGTTATCCGTTTCAATGATCCGATTAAACTGTTCATCTGTATAATAGCAACAACTGTCATTGATATTTGAGAAGAAATTATTGTCCGGGTCTATATCGTGCTCCAAGTCCAGTACATTGTGGTCTGTGTATTTAAATGTTCTCAGTTCTACTTTTCCATGATCAGCAATCCTTTGAGTTATATCCTTCTTGTCTCCAGATGTAGATGAATAGGTTCCTCTGGTCTGTGTCATGGTGTTGTGATGTGTTTGTGTCCTCATACCTTATTGGTCATATTTGTCCAGATCCTCACTTTAAGAAACACTATTGTTCATATTTGTCCAGCTCCTCGATGTTCCTTATTGCCATGACTTTTGCTTGTTCTGGTGATCCGTTCAGTTTGATGAATATTTTACAGTTTGAAGTCCATGTGTGCTGGATTTTTCCCTGTTTCTTCAAGAAGCGTGCTTTCCTGGCGATGTCGGCATTCCGTTTGGTGAGATGTTCATTGATGAATACGTTTGTCCCTTTCAGTTTTCTTCCTTGTTTTAACAGTGCTGTTTTGTGTTTTCTGTTGATGAATCTCATGATGACGGTTCGTTTATCACCATCATTTCTCCGGGGCAGAGGGTGGCACGCTTCAATGTTATTTAAATCCATTTCTATACCTTTAGATAGGAGGAAATCAGCAACCTGTTTTTCCACAGAGCTGACCTCCTGTTCACTGGGCTACCCTCCGCTCTCATCTGTTACCGCCCGTGCGTAGGACCGTGGTTTGATATGAAGACCTGTGATGATGACGTCGTTAATTCTGGTGTACTGCTCCAATTCAGCCACTCTATTTTCCAGCTGCACCAGATGCCGGTCTTTCTCGGCATTCTGGAGCCGTAATGCCTTCACCTCCTCCACCAGATCCATGATTGATTTCTGTTGCTGCTTCACAACAGAAATCTCCTCTGATAAAAAGTCCAGAGATTTTTTAATATCGTCACCTTCCTCCGCTGTCAGAACCTTCTTAGGCCCCATGGTCGGCTTATGAGCAGCTTGTCGATCGCCGATGTTAACAGCCTGCGTTGTTTGTCACCGGGATGGATCTGCACTGCGCTGGTGCCGCGCGGCCTCGGTGTTTCCGCGCTGATGGATCCGCGGTGGCTGCACGAGGCCTCGGGGAAGCGGCACTCGTGACGCAGCGCGCGGCCTCAGTGAATTCACCACGTTGGGCCTCGGACGTTGTTGCTGTCCAGTCGCTGGGCTAAGTTGCCGGTTGAGGTGGTATTCCCACTGTCCGGGTTGGCAAACACCGGCGTGGCAGATGGCAACTACAAACACCACCTCTGAAAACTCAGGTACAAACTTTTTGCAGCTCACTCTGACGACACGCAGCTCTGACTGACTGTGACTGACGCAGCTCTGACTCTGATGCCGTTCTGAAGTTCAGCTACACTTTATCAAAAGGCACACAGGAGACCCGGGCATAGATATATTCTGCTCTCTTTTATGAAAATCCTTTTCTGTTCCATGAAGAGCAGACAATACAAGTATCATCCTCCTGTTCCTCTCTGTACATGACCCAAGGTCATGCACGTACACACGCTGATGGACTGACATGAATGAAGACGTGCGCTCATATTGTGAACACATCAGCTGGCGCCTCCTGTCCAGACAGTGGCGCGCTGAGGGGCACCGCGTCATATGGCCCATAACTCACGTGGTGGACATGACAGTCTGATTGTTAGCTGAGTGTTCTCATGATCACATGAACTTGTCACATGGGATAGCCTGGCTGCTGTTGTGCACACTGACGCGTTTGCTGCTGCCTGTTGAAAAGGCAATATGCTTTTTTTAATGTATTTCCACGTGAGGACAGTATGCCCCTGCATACGTTTCATGGTGGAGTGTTGTAAGGTGATGTCCTTCTTCTGGCGTGGGAGGGCGTGGCTTCGATTGAGAGGGGCGTGGAATTGTGAGTGACAGCAGCGCAAACAGTACTCACATGATGTTGCGTTCAGGAAACGTGGGTAACGTGCCCTTTCAGTGCCCGCCTGAATACGTGAAATGCATTAAGGCGGGCACTGAGCTGTCGTATTTCAAATGTCATCAAATTTATGGCAACAGTATATAGACACATATTCACAGCAGATATATCATCATCGAGGTATAATTTATATACACCTTGGCATAAAGTTATTTATCCTTGTGATCAATTGCAAACTTTAGGTTTTTCTAATATTGATTTTGGAGAAATGACTTTCTTCTAAGCCAGTAGCATTTCAGGTTCTAGTGACAGAGTGCCCTTTTCATGGTTGATAATGACACATTTTTATCTGATGCCTCCATTTCTTTATCGGTTCCTTTGATGAGATTATTGCTTTCTGTTCTTTACACAAAACTTCACTGATTCATGAATGTTTGAGCATCTTTCCTGCATAACGTAAAGTCTGTGTGTTGCTAAAATTCACAGATTAACAGACTGCGCATTTGCTTGTGGCAGAAAGAATCTCTTCGAAATGGGTCTGAAGGATGAACCTTGTGGAGATGCCCTGTTTTTCTCCACATGCCTTGGCTTAACAGCTTTTAATGACTTATTTTGTCTGCTATCATACACAGGGAGGTGCACGTTCTACAGACAGGGTCTTCAACACAGTCACAGGATCTCCAATTAATGGTGTCAAATCTGTGTCAAATCCAGATTCAGGTCACTTCACCCAATAATGTGAATGTGGCCAAAATGACTGTCTTCCCACTACTATCACACAGAATTCTCTCCACTCCAGCTTTGAGCACTCATATGAATCAAGCACAAAGCAGGCTTTATGCTACAAAAACAGAGCTATTCTTCCGGCTGAAAATCTGGGATTTAATGCCAATTTCTGAAGAGGGAGTTCAATAGCAGACACCCCCAACTCAAGCATCATTTTGTTTTCAAAACAGCTAAAGGGAAAATCCCTGAACAGAAATGGCATCCTCTTTGCTGTAGGAATCACTGGGACTCGTGACAAATGCGGACTTAACACAATACTCCACCTTGTGACAGACTGAGATGACAAATCCTTCGAACTAGAGCGTCACAATTTATTTAACATAATTACATCAGAGGATCATATTCTATTTTGGAAGGATGTTTGTCACTGCCCAAAATATCATTAGGAAAACAACAGACATCAGGGAGAAAAGCATCTTTTTGTCAGTTCCAGAGTAAGAAGATAAAAAGGCCTTTTTTCAGCAGTTAAGCTGTATAAGCCTCTGGGATAATCTGTGATCTGTGGCTGCAAAAAAAAAAAAAAAAAAGACAGCCGGGATCAGCCACCACAAGGAGCGGAACACATCAAAAGTGGTTCCCTCTCAACTACACCAACATGGCAACTTTGAACGAACAGGCATATTAGTGTCTACTGTTTTTTCTCTTTTGGCCATTTCTGCAGCTTGAAGAGGAGCCTCCTTCCTGCCACCATCAGAGGACAGACTGCAGAGCTTTGGAACAAGTATGCTTTCTTCTTGTCCAGACACACCGGTAGAAGGCTGTGCCTCCTTTCTGCTTTACAATCACTCCGTGCAGATGCATTCTTTCAGTGTGGGGTAGTCAGGTCCATAAGAAGTTGGACAGTGACTGCTTTGTTAGTTTGCTTCTGTAATGTAGCTGAAATTAAACAAGTTGTGCTTGGAGTGCAGAATTTTAGCTTTAACAGATGAGGTTGAACAAAAACATTGCATAGGAATAACAGCCATGTATGCACATGTGTATGGACATTTTACCTCCATTTTCAAAGCCCACAAGTAATATGTAAAATGAAACTATATGTCTAAGACTTCAAGTATAAACTGCTAACTGTGGACAGATTTACAGAAGAGAACCAAACTGTATTTCAGAATGATTAATGCAAGTCCAAGACATATTCAGTGATTTGGAAATGTTTATTTATCCATCCCCAAACTTGTGTCAAGACAACTGGCTGTAAAAGTGATAATTTTTATTGAAAGCAATCCTATTTATTTTGTCTAATTACAACCCCAATTCCAATGAAGTTGGGACGTTGTGTAACATTTAAATTAAAAACAGAATACAAGGATTTGCACTAACTGTTGAAGCTTTGTAGGTGGAATTCTTTTCCATTCTTGCTTGATGTACGACTTCAGATGTTCAACAGTCCAGGATCTCCGTTGTCGTATTTTGTGCTCATAATGTGCCACACATTTTCAATGGGCGACAGGTCTGGACTGCAGGCAGGCCAGTCTAGTACCCGCACTCTAGACTGCGCACATTACTACAAAACCACGCTATTGTAACATGTGCAGAATGTGGCTTGGCACTGTCTTGCTGAAATAAGCAGGGACGTCCCTGAAAAAGACGTTGCTTGGATGCCAGCATGTGTTGCTCCAAAACCTGGATGTACCTTTCAGCATTGATGGTGCCATCACAGATGTGTAAGTTGCCCATGCCATGGGCACTAACACACCCCCATAACATCACAGATGCTGGTTTTTGAACTTTGCAGGTAACAATCTGGGTGGTCTTTTTCCTCTTTTGTCCAGAGGACACAACGTCCATGATTTCCAAAAACAATTTGAAATGTGGACTCATCAGACCACAGGACACTTTTCTACTTTGCATCTGTCCATTTCAAATGAGCTCGGGCCCAGAGAAGGCATCAGTGTTTCTGGATGTTGTTGCTGTATGGCTTTCTCTTTGCATGGTAGAGTTTTAACTTGCACTTGTAGATGTAGCGATGAACTGTGTTAATTGACAATGGTTTTCTAAAGTGTTCCTCAGCCCACACAGTAAGATCCTTTACACAATGATGTCAGTTTTTTAATGCAGCGTCACCTGAGGGATCGAAGATCACGGACATTCAATGTTGGTTTTCGGCCTTGCCGCTTAAGTTTAGAAAGTTCTCCAAATTCTCTGAATCTTCTGATTATATTATGGACTGTAGATGATGGAATCCCTAAATTCCTTGTAACTGATTATTCAGAAACATTGTTCTTAAACTGTTGGACTATTTTTTCATGCAGTTGTTCACAAAGTGGTGATCCTCGTCCCATCTTTGCTTATGAACACCTGAGGCTTTTGGGGATGCTCCTTTTATACCCAATCATGACACTCACAATTAGTGTCATCAGTTCCCAAACGCTTACTGAGTGCTGTTAGAAAGAAAGGTGATATAATACAGTGGTAAAATACCACTGTCCCAGCTTTTTTGAAATGTGTTGCAGCCATCCATTTCAAAATGAGAAAATATTTGCACAAAAACAATAAAGTCTATCAGTTTGAACATTAAATATCTTGTCTTTGTGGTGTATTCAATTGAATATAAGTTGAAGAGGATATGCAAATCATTGTATTCTGTTTTTATTTACATTTTACACAATGTCCCAACTACATTGGAATTGGGGTTGTACTTATGGGCATTGAAAATGGAGGGACTATGTATAAAATTGGTTGGAATTCCTAAAAGGTTAATGTGATATTTTTGTTCAAATCCTTGAATTAAAACCAACAGAACCCACTACAAGCACACCTTGGTTGTTTCATCATAACAAAATGTAATACCAAAAACTGTGTCACTGTCCAACTATGGACCTGAGTGCAAATGTGGAGTTGCAGTGGTTTGGATGTGTGGGTGTGGATGACACACTTTTTTTTTTCTTATGAATGCATTCAATTAAAGTTTGCCTTACACATCGGTGGCTCTGTGAGATCGTCATTGGATGGTTCTAATTATAGCTCGACAATATGGCCAGACATACACGTGAAAGCATTGTGGTAAGCTCATGTTTTACATCACCAGCTGAAGGCAACATGTCAGAATAAGTATTCCACAAAAGTATTTGGTTTTTCCTGCTCCTTTGTCGTCTGTCCGATGATGGGCCGATTGATTCCATTGTGGTCCAAAAACTCTATTCAGGTTTCTGTTGCACTGATTAATGTTTGTTTGATGGAGTTTAACTTATAAATATTCATGTCTTTGCTTTCTTTATTGTGAGAGTGACTTATACATTAATGCTTCAGTTCTTCCATGAGTTGCCTTGTTTCAATGGTTCTAAAAACTAAATTGTATGTGGGGTCTCCAAATTTTAGTGTAACATCTGACTTTAGCTGTTTTTTTTTAATGTCACATAAGTATCTATTTTACTGAACGGTAGAACCGTTAAGTGTGCACAACTAAAAACACTCAGCACACAACAGTGATCGCTTCTCAGATGCACCAAATTGAGGATCTTTTGTCTATTTGTTTGGTCTCAGCAAATAACCTTAAACTCACTGAAAGTCCTCATTTTCAAGTGAGATAGCTAATGAATTAGCTGATTAATACTCACTTAAACGCTTAATTTAGACACTATTTCACATGTTTAGCAGATGTCTTTTAAACTGCATATTGTGTTATATTCTGTCATTTAAACACGTACAGTCCTGGTCAGAATGAGTAATTACACTATAATGTAATGTGTGTTCATCAATGTAAATGAAGTGATTTTGTGGGCAACACGGTGGCTTATGCCGCGTTCACACCGGGCGCGATCAGACGCTACAAATTCGTGTGGGTCGCCAGGCGACGGACGCGCCTCCTTCGCCCGGTGTGTCGCTCTGTGTGGGTGTACTTTCGCTGCGAAAATTCGCCCCGGTGCGTCATCAAATAGGAGGAGCTTCCATTCCGCTCGCCGGCTCTGGTTGTCAGTCAAGCTAACATGACGGACCTTGATCACACGGAGCGAGTTGTTGTGAAAAGCTCCCAATACAGAGAGTATCATTATTTGCTGCAGGAGCTGTGTCTGGGTGACGGCCGCTTTCAGCGGTCCTTCCACCTCTGCGAGACCCAGTTTGAGGATCAACTGTCCCGTTCGCCCGCGCACATGTAAACAATTTAAAAAAACAAAAAAAACAAAAAAAAAAACTCCGCTGCTTGCTGCAGCTGGCTCTTCCCCCAAAAAACTCTGTCATAATTGTGTTTAGAAACCAGTCACATCTGTGTAGTTAATCAATCAATCAATTTTATTTATATAGCGCCAAATCACAACAAACGGTTGCCCCAAGGCACTTTATATTGTAAGGCAAAAGCCATACAATAATTACATAAAAACCCCAACGGTCAAAACGACCCCCTGTGAGCAAGCACTTGGCGACAGTGGGAAGGAAAAACTCCCTTTTAACAGGAAGAAACCTCCAGCAGAACCAGGCTCAGGGAGGGGCAGTCTTCTGCTGGGACTGGTTGGGGCTGAGGGAGAGAACCAGGAAAAAGACATGCTGTGGAGGGGAGCAGAGATCAATCATTAATGATTAAATGCAGAGTGGTGCATACACAGCAAAAAGAGAAAGAAACACTCAGCGCATCATGGGAACCCCCCAGCAGTCTAAGTAGAGAGGGTGTCTGTCTCCCTGATCTGAATTGGGAGCTGGTTCCACAGGAGAGGAGCCTGAAAGCTGAAGGCTCTGCCTCCCATTATACTCTTACAAACCCTAGGAACTACAAGTAAGCCTGCAGTCTGAGAGCGAAGCGCTCTATTGGGGTGATATGGTACTATGAGGTCCCTAAGATAAGATGGGACCTGATTATTCAAAACCTTATAAGTAAGAAGAAGAATTTTAAATTCTATTCTAGAATTAACAGGAAGCCAATGAAGAGAGGCCAATATGGGTGAGATATGCTCTCTCCTTCTAGTCCCCGTTAGTACTCTAGCTGCAGCATTTTGAATTAACTGAAGGCTTTTCAGGGAACTTTTAGGACAACCTGATAATAATGAATTACAATAGTCCAGCCTAGAGGAAATAAATGCATGAATTAGTTTTTCAGCATCACTCTGAGACAAGACCTTTCTAATTTTAGAGATATTGCGTAAATGCAAAAAAGCAGTCCTACATATTTGTTTAATATGCACACTGAATGACGTATCCTGATCAAAAATGACTCCAAAATTTCTCACAGTATTACTAGAGGTCAGTTAATTAATAAAATATACTCTACAGATTATTCGCTCACGGGCGCACGTAAAAAAAAAAGAGAAAAGGAAAAAGCTCCGCTCCCTGCTGCTGCAAGTAGGGCTGCTGCTCGCTCCAAAAACTCTGTCATAATTGTGTTTAGAAACCAGTCACCATTTGCTTTATACAGGTGTGTAATTAATAAATAAAATAATCTCCAGGACGATTCGCGCGCGCACGTAAAATAAAATAAAAAGAAACTCCGCTCCCAGCTGCTGTGGTGCTGCTGTTCGCTCCAACAACTCTGTCATGATTGTGAAATAAAGGACAAAAGAGACATAAGTCCTGCACACAGGTTGCTACCAGATACAGGACATGTTCACATCTTCAGTCAAACTCCAGACATCTCCACGTCACTACATATTCAGTCCCTGATTGGTCATCGCGGCGGGACGAGACGAAAAAGTTCAGATTTTTGAACTTGGGGAGGAGGGCAACGCGACGTGAGGCGACGCAATATCGCGCCACAAACGTGCAAAACGCTCAAAATCGCTTCACTCGCGTCGCTTCACTCGCCTCCATTGCGTTGCGCTGCGCGGTTTGGCGCCAAAACGCATCCTTACATAGGGATTACATGGCAACCTGTGGCTGCAGTCGCCCGCGTCACGCCCGGTGTGAACGCGGCATTAGTGGTTAGCACTGTTGCCTCACAGCAAGAAGGTCGATTCCCACCTGTGACCTTCCCGTGTGGAGTTTGCATGTTCTCGCCGTGTTTGTGTGGGTTCCCTTCAGGTGCATCTAAACACATGCAGATTAAGTGGATTGTAAACTTTAAATTGCCAGCCACCCCCCCCCGATGACCCTTAACTGGAGTAAGCGGTTGAAGATGAGTGAGTCTGTAAAAACTCAGATTCTGAAATTTTTAGTTGTTTACACCCTTTGATTAGCTTATGTTGTGGGCTGGGGTGTTTGGTTGGCTTTGTTTTTGTTTTCTGTTTCTCCTTCCAGGTGGTATGTGTTCAGGACTGAGTGGCTGAGTTGAGGACCTCACCCTGAACACCTGAGGCTTGTTATCATGTGCAGTTCATCAGGACTCACAGCTGTGATGCATCTGTCTTGATGAGGGCATGGTTGCATTTAAACCTAGAATACACAGTGTGTATTTGCCAGAGACTCGACTTTGTGACCAGACGGGTGAGATCGACGTTGGGAGAACAATCTCACCACTACGGACGCAGAGACCGCTCCAGGTTTGACGCCACGGTCTGTGAAAGAGGACTGGGTGAGGTCTCACGCTCTTCAGCACACTTCCACTTCGGCGGGGTCCTTGGGTCCAGAATGGCTGTGGCTCCGGACCTTTTGCGCTGCTGGGAGCGCGCCGTTTTGTCACCTCGCCACGCCGTGGACTTTGGGTTATTTTCACTAAACACACTATGTTTTAAAATTGGTTTTCCTTTGAACCGTGCTCTGCTTACTACTCATCACTAATTGAAGAAAATAAGAACAACCCCAGGTTTCTTTTCAGCACTGTAGCCAGGCTGACAAAGAGTCAGAGCTCTATTGAGCCGAGTATTCCTTTAACTTTAACTAGTAATGACTTCATGACTTTCTTTGTTAATAAAATTTTAACTATTAGAGAAAAAATTACTCATAACCATCCCAAAGATGTATCGTTATCTTTGGCTGCTTTCAGTGATGCCGGTATTTGGTTAGACTCTTTCTCTCAGATTGTTCTGAGTTATTTTCATTAGTTACTTCATCCAAACCATCAACATGTCTATTAGACCCCATTCCTACCAGGTTGCTCAATGAAGCCCTACCATTATTTAATGCTTCGATCTTAAATATGATCAATCTATCTTTATTAGTTGGCTATGTACCACAGGCTTTTAAGGTGGCAGTAATTAAACCATTACTTAAAAAGCCATCACTTGACCCAGCTATCTTAGCTAATTATAGGCCAATCTCCAATCTTCCTTTCCTCTCAAAAATTCTTGAAAGGGTAGTTGTAAAACAGCTAACTGATCATCTGCAGAGGAATGGTCTATTTGAAGAGTTTCAGTCAGGTTTTAGAATTCATCATAGTACAGAAACAGCATTAGTGAAGGTTACAAATGATCTTCTTATGGCCTCAGACAGTGGATTCATCTCTGTGCTTGTTCTGTTAGACCTCAGTGCTGCTTCTGATACTGTTGACCATAAAATTTTATTACAGAGATTAGAGCATGCCATAGGTATTAAAGGCACTGCGCTACGGTGGTTTGAATCATATTTATCTAATAGATTACAATTTGTTCATGTAAATGGAGAATCTTCTTCACAGACTAAGGTTAATTATGGAGTTCCACAAGGTTCTGTGCTAGGACCAATTTTATTCACTTTATACATGCTTCCCTTAGGCAGTATTATTAGACAGCATTACTTAAATTTTCATTGTTACGCAGATGATACTCAGCTTTATCTATCCATGAAGCCAGAGGACACACACCAATTAGCTAAACTGCAGGATTGTCTTACAGACATAAAGACATGGATGACCTCTAATTTCCTGCTTTTAAACTCAGATAAAACTGAAGTTATTGTACTTGGCCCCACAAATCTTAGAAACATGGTGTCTAACCAGATCCTTACTCTGGATGGCATTACCCTGACCTCTAGTAATACTGTGAGAAATCTTGGAGACATTTTTGATCAGGATATGTCATTCAAAGCGCATATTAAACAAATATGTAGGACTGCTTTTTTGCATTTACGCAATATCTCTAAAATTAGAAAGGTCTTGTCTCAGAGTGATGCTGAAAAACTAATTCATGCATTTATTTCCTCTAGGCTGGACTATTGTAATTCATTATTATCAGGTTGTCCTAAAAGTTCCCTGAAAAGCCTTCAGTTAATTCAAAATGCTGCAGCTAGAGTACTGACGGGGACTAGAAGGAGAGAGCATATCTCACCCATATTGGCCTCTCTTCATTGGCTTCCTGTTAATTCTAGAATAGAATTTAAAATTCTTCTTCTTACTTATAAGGTTTTGAATAATCAGGTCCCATCTTATCTTAGGGACCTCATAGTACCATATCACCCCAATACAGCGCTTCGCTCTCAGACTGCAGGCTTACTTGTAGTTCCTAGGCTTTGTAAGAGTAGAATGGGAGGCAGAGCCTTCAGCTTTCAGGCTCCTCTCCTGTGGAACCAGCTCCCAATTCGGATCAGGGAGACAGACACCCTCTCTACTTTTACGATTAGGCTTAAAACTTTCCTTTTTGCTAAAGCTTATAGTTAGGGCTGGATCAGGTGACCCTGAACCATCCCTTAGTTATGCTGCTATAGACGTAGACTGCTGGGGGGTTCCCATGATGCACTGAGTGTTTCTTTCTCTTTTTGCTCTGTATGCACCACTCTGCATTTAATCATTAGTGATTGATCTCTGCTCCCCTCCACAGCATGTCTTTTTCCTGGTTCTCTCCCTCAGCCCCAACCAGTCCCAGCAGAAGACTGCCCCTCCCTGAGCCTGGTTCTGCTGGAGGTTTCTTCCTATTAAAAGGGAGTTTTTCCTTCCCACTGTCACCAAGTGCTTGCTCACAGGGGGTTGTTTTGACCGTTGGGGTTTTTACGTAATTATTGTATGGCCTTGCCTTACAATATAAAGCACCTTGGGGCAACTGTTTGTTGTGATTTGGCGCTATATAAATAAAATTGATTGATTGATTGATTGTTTTATTTATTTATTTATTTATTTATTTTATGCTGGGTCCTGTCAAACGCTGGGTCGGTTTTCCGCCCGCGTCCGACACATAACAGCTTACAGGAAAACATCATCTTTATTGCATTTATATTACTATTCTGATTTGTTTCATTTGCATTCATTTCTGAACATATTATAATTTGATACTTAAAATATTGGGGTGCCAATAATTCTGACCTGGACTGCACAAATCTTTAAGACTGTGCCATACAAAACAAATGGCACTAATTTTCAAACTGCACTTTGAGAAAGGCTGTCCAATGTGTAACAGTCATACGGTTGATACAAAATATGCACAATAAGATCAGTATCAGCATCAGTGCCTCTTGTGGTGGACACTGACAGAGCCTCTAAATCTGAGGGGTCCAAATCTTAGTTTGTGTCTGAGCTGAGTGACAGACAAAAATCTAAAAAAAAGCAGCTTCAGGTGGACAAACCTGGGTGGTTGCTGCTGCTAGAGGAGCCTCTGTGAGTCACAGATCTTCCATTTTCACTTGCCACAGACACTGGACTTCCACTAGATGGAGCCAAATGACAAGAAAAGAGAAAGAGAGTGAAGGCACTACATTATGACCAACATGACACTTTTCTTCTCTGTTTGAGTTCAGTGTCTTATCCAAGAACATTTAGACACTTGAGGATAATTGTGGTTTGAACCCACCAACATTTCAGTTAGCTAATCAACTTTGAACTTTCCATCTAAACTAGTCACCACATTATAAATTTGTATGTTATAGTTTTGTGCTAATACTTAACACTTTGACCCAATTTCATCAGCATTTCAAAAATCTAATCAACATTCATCTCATCAAATCTGATTTAGCATGACTGTAGTCTTTTCTCGTGTAAGAGATCATTTTTACCCTGCTATAAACCCCAACAACAAATAAAGTCGATTTGAATGGTTAACATTGTGTGCCGTGTATTGGTGTCACAGCGGGTCTAAAATACCAGAGGTTAGACATGCGTGATGCAATGCTACTTATCAATAATGCAATCTGGTCTTATCTTGTTTCCAATTTATGTTTCTAGTTTTAGACACAGCTGCTGCTTTCATTTGATACTGACTACTGATATAAGCTTTAGATCATATTTTGGCAGCAGAATCCAAAACAAGTTGCACAGAGGGTTGAGTAGATATGGGGTGTGTCTGAACGCATTTTGTTACTGAGGTGTCAGGAACTGCTGCCACAAACCCAGACAATGGGCGCAAAAAATGTTGAACTTGCTACGTATGCTCGTTAGCCACGGACGTTGAAATCTGATGATCAGTAAAGTTTTTTTTAAATACTATGAGTTGGCCCTGTGATAGACTGGCCTTCTCTGCCTCACGGCCTATGACTGCTGGCTCCAGCCCCCCCCCATGATTCTTAACTGGATTAAGTGGGTATTGAAAATGAATGAATGAAAAAATACTGTTTTTTTTTTAACTACTATAATGTTTTTCACAAGTATGACGAGAGAGAGAGAGAGAGAGAGAGAGAGAGAGAGAGAGAGACCGTGCAGAATATTTTCCTGTTGTGGGATTATTAACGGAATATTTATCTTATCTGATCCTAAATTAATATCATTAAGCTATATGAATAAATTCAGAATTATACTACATTTAAAATGTAAAGGTAAACAGCATCATGTCAACCTAATTATGGTATGTAACTGACATATGACTTTCAAACTAAAATGGTTTCAAAGTAATGAAATAATCAATCGATGGCTGAAGACAAAGCCAAAGGACTGGACGAAAGCACAGTATTTACACATGACTTGTACTACAGGTCTGAACAACTTGTAGATTTTGTTTGTAATTTGGTAAATAAAGTTCTTTTAAATCACTCATTCACACTGTTTATGAATGAATCTATTAGTACAAGTGGTTCCTGCCTGAGGTCCAATTATATGCATGTGTGTAGCCTGTCCACAGTGTAGCAGGACTGTACCTTGATGCGGTCCTCTTGTGTCCCATCACCAGTTCTTTACAGTAGAACTTAGAGGTAGTGCGCTCTGGAACCTGCAAAATTACATTTAGACAGCACAGAGTAAGGCATCAGAATCAATTTCTGCACAGGTGGATGGTTGGCACGTGCATAAAGGAGACGGCGTCTTCACGGTCTTCATTTCACTTTTTACCCTCCTGCAGCTCTTGAAAATGATGTGAAGCCCAGCCAAGCATGGCTTCAGGTAATTATGGGAGGGTTTATTTAGTTATGAGCCCATTCTGTACAGCAATACCTGTAACTGAAAGGCTGTATAACAGACTATGATTAAAAAATTTTTTTAATTAGTGACAGAGAGAAATATATCACTAAGAATGTACCAGAATTAAACATTTAACTCTTTAAATTTCTCAGCCTTTAATTGTTGCTCTTCTGCAACCTTTACAAAACCATCATATCTTCCATGTGATGTGAAAACATGAACTCATTCAGGGACATTTCTCAAGATTGTTCAGTATTCATCCAAACAACCAAGTAATTGAACAAATCAAAAACCAACATTGTGAAATCAGTTCAGTTTCCATCAAATTGTTAGTAATCACTACTGTCTGAAGTGGATTTTTCATTATTTCTTCATTGCACATCTACGTGCCCTAACCAACAAGCCGTTGAACATTTGCCCTTTCAACTCCTGGTCACATGACCTAGTCACAGAGAGGAACACACACCCTGTGAGCAGGACGTGGACGGTTGAAACGGTTATGATGCTTCTGAAAGTTGCCCACATCCTTGACAAACCTACAGAGAACTTGGTTTGTGTTATTTAACATCTCTGCTGTGGCACACGTTAACAAGCCAAGCGGTGAAACTGTCACTTAAAAAATAAAAACTGTAGCTTTGGGCACCACAAAAACCTACGACTGAAGAAAATATCAAAACATACAGCTTGAACTTAGCTTCAGCACATCACCAGCCTGCTTCTGCATCTGTTTACTTAAGTATTATAAAGCTGATGTTTGCACAACACAAAGAAGAGAGAATCGTGTTATTAACTGCTCCATCAACTCCATATGGCCTCCTGTTAGCTCAGACACACACCGCTGAGCACAGGCTTCTTATTGGACTGTGCCCTTTGTGTTGCTGTTGTTGTTATTAGTTGTTCTTTAAAATCCATATGGTACTCCATGGGTAAACCCAGCTAATAGCATATTCTCCTCATAAACATTAAGACCGGAATGAGAGATGAGAACGTAGAATTTTTGAGTGGGTAAGATAAGTTCATCTTACACCTATCAATTCAATTTACGAGGTCTGTTAGAAAAGTATCTGACCTTTTTATTTTTTGCAAAAACCATATGGATTTGAATCACGTGTGATTGCATCAGCCAAGCTTGAACCTTCGTGCCCATGTGTGAGTTTTTTCACGCCTGTCGGTTGCATCATTCGCCTGTGAGCAGGCTTTGTGTGAGCAGTGGTCCACCCCTCTCATCGGATTTTTATTGCGAATAAATGTCTGAATGATTTGGAGCTTTGCTGCATCAAATTTTTCCAGAAACTGTGAGAGACCTCAAGGTGGACACCATTCGGAAAATTCAGATGGCTTTCAGGGACGATTTTATGGGGATTACACAGATTAAGGCGTGCTCCAGCCAGTTTAAAGACCGCCCACAGCATCTGAGAGCGCGGCGCACTCCGAGCGCCAATTGACAGGCTGACACCCCGCTGAAACAACCAGATCATTTCCAGCATGAAGGCTTTGTTGATCCTGGACGTCGTCTGACTTCCACAGAAATGGCAGAAGACGTGGACATCACTACTTTTTTGGCACATTCCACTGTTACAGGAGTTTTTTTCTCGGATAGTCACACGACTGAAAAGCCACCGAAAGCTGTCTGAAAGCCATCTGAAAGCCGTCCTGTGAGACCAACACAGAGGTGCTTTTGTCCGCACCATTCGCGTCTCCATGGCGCATCCCTCCACTTCTCTTTCCATGACCGGCTGGAGCACTCCTTAATCTGTGTAATCCCCATAAAATCGTCCCTGAAAGCCATCTGAATTTTCCGAATGGTGTCTACCTAGAGGTCTCTCACAGTTTCTGGAAAAATTTGATGCAGCAAAGCTCCAAATCGTTCAGACATTTATTCGCAATAAAAATCTGACGAGAGGAGTGGACCACTGCTCACACAAAGCCTGCTCACAGGCGAATGACGCAACCGACAGGCGTGAAAAAACTCACGCATGTGCACGAAGGTTCAAGCTTGGCTGATGCAATCACACATGATTCAAATCCATATGGTTTTTGCAAAAAATAAAAAGGTCGGATACTTTTCTAACAGACCTCGTATGTCTAATTTTTGACACTGATTTCACCTGCTGGCAGATTACCTGATGCATCACACAACAGCTAAAACTGGTACCTACCTTTGGCGGAGTATCAGAGTCCCAGAAGACGTCTTCAGTTGATGGTGTAAGAGGGACAGTGGGCAAAATGGGGGATTGTGAGGAGTTGGCCATATCTGTCAAAGAGCTGCTGTGGCGGGCATCTCGACTTGAGCACAGTTTGGTATTCTGGAAGGATAAAAAGTCATCCATGTTCATCAACAACCTTCATTACATTTAGGCTGGCGTGAGGTGGGGGCGGGTGGGGATTTCAAGGTCTTTCCATTCTTAAAAATGCATTGCTGTGGAAAGTACATGTCAAACATTTGGTTTTACAAAAACAGAGAAATCCTCTCCTCTTGTATTTCTGATGATACAATCTGTCGTTCAAGGGTCATATGTTATGAATCATAACACTGTATAAGAATAACAGTTCACAACACTATTATTTCCATTTTCCAAGGTGTCATGGTTGCAGCTAAAACTGTTTTGGTTTGTTCATATTGTGGCGACTGCTCACACAGGAGACGTAACAGAGGAATGCATGGACAAACTCCACAGTAACAGGATGGCATCTAGTTTCTTCATTTATTCATTTTCTGCTTCTTATCTGGGCTGAGGTCAGGGTCACAGCTCATCCCACATTCCCCTATCCTCAATCAAATCCTTTACGTCTTCCTGGGGGACCTCGGGGTGTTCTCAAGCTATCTGGGAAATATAATCTCTCCAGCATGTCTTTGGTCTTAACCAGGGCTTAATTTGAGGGGGAGCAAGCCAGAGCGCGCTCCGGAACCTCTGACGTTTGCTCCGCCAGCTATCTATACTGGATCCGTGATCCGCCACCTCTCTTGACTAACAAAATATATATTTAAAAAAATCACCGCGATTGCTCTCATTGCCAATCACACCGCCGCCCTGTCTGCTGTGCGGAATTGTGCCAAATCTGGCAACAGGTCCAGAGGCTACGCTCCCTGTTTTGATCCGGATGTTGACCGTAGCCGCAGAGCTCCGTGGCCACCGAGAGAGGACTTGGATTCTTTGCGGGTCCCGCATCCGTACCCCCGGAGGCAGTGAGTGAAGGGAGAGCCGCACATTGTGTTCTGCGTGTGTCTGTTTATAATCTTCTCGCACAGAAGAAAAAAGAGAGTGTTTACACAAGAGAGAAAAGTGAGAAAATGTTAATGCCTGTTTGAGAAAAGTGTGTAGTGAGGGGTTTTACAGCCTTAAAACATCTATAATAAGTGTAAAAAATAGCGCTACTTCGCAGATTTCGTGCCGCGTTCACACCGGGCGCGATCAGACGCTACAAATTAGCGGGGGTCGCGTGGCGACGGACGTGCCTCCTTCGCCCGGTGTGTCGCTCTGCTTGGGTGGACTTTCGCAGCGAAAATTCGCCCCGGTGTGTCATCAAATAGGAGGAGCTTCCATTCCACTCGGCGTCAAGTCATGATGACGGACCTTCATCACACGGAGCGAGTTGTTGTGAAAAGCTCCCAATACAGAGAGTATCATTATTTGCTGCAGGAGCTGTGTCTGGATGATGGCCGCTTTCAGTGGTCCTTCCACCTCTGCGGGACCTAGTTTGAGGACCAACTGTCCTGTTCACGCACGCACATGTAAACAATAAAAAAAAAAAAAAAAAAAAAAAAGAAACTCCGCTGCTTGCTGCCACTCACTCTTCCCCCCAAAAACTGTTATAATTGTGTTTAGAAACCAGTCACCATTTGTTTTATTATACATCTGTGTAGTTAATTAATAAAATATTCTCCACACAGACAATTCGCTCGCACGCGCACGTAAAAAAAAAAAAAAAAAAAAAATAGAAAGAACGAAACTCCGCGGCTTGCTGTGAGGCTGCTCCTCGCTCTTTCCCAAAAAACTCTGTCATAATTGTCTTTAGAAACCAGTCATCATTTGCTTTATTATACATCTGTGTAGTTAATAAGTAAAATAATCTCCATGGATGATTCCCTGCTGCTGCTCGCTCCAAAAACTCTGTCCCGATTGTGAAATAAAGGACAAAAGAGACATAAGTCCTGCTCACAGGCTGCTACCATATACAGGACATGTTCATATCCTCAGTCAAACTCCAGACATCTCCACATCACAACATATTCAGTCCCTGATTGGTCATCGCAGCACAAAGAGACGAAAAAGTTCAGATTTTTCAACTTGGGGAGGAGGGCAACACACGTGACGCGACGCAATATCGCGCCACAAACGCGCAAAACGCTCAAAATCGCTTCACTCACGTCGCTTCACTCGCTTCACGCTGTGCGGTTTGGCACCAAAACGCGTCCTTACATAGGGATTACATGGCAACCTGTGGCTGCAGTCGCTCGCATCGCGCCCGGTGTGAACACAGAGAACGTAACTCCCGCGATAAACAAGGGACCACTGAGGAATTTGTACTCTATCCGGATTTGGTGTGACTAGTGTTAGGACTACAATACATGCCCAGTTTATTTTCGGTGTGGAGCACAGCGTTGTTCGCAAGCCCCCCCCCCCTTCTTTTTTTTTTTCTGCACCGGAGCCACCCATCCTCTGCGCTCCGGGACCTCCCACTTTACAAATTAAGCACTGGTCTTAACCCAGAGTCGCAGACCGAACGCCCCCCCACCCCGGCTAAAAATTGGTCCGCCCTGCCTCCACTGCAGAGATGAAAGATGAAACAAGGCTGTTTAAAGCAGAAATGAGGCGATAATCTGTGAAATGACGGAGGCACAGTGAATGCAGCAGGAGCAGCTCATCATGTCTGCTGCACTCTGATCACTTCTTCCTTCTTTTAATATGAAATAATGCTGAATTTATGTGGAAATGATGGTTGTATAAAAGCTTCAGATATCTGTGGCTGAGATAGATGATGACTGGAGTGCAGTTTTGAGCAGAAACGAGGCGATAATTGGTGAAATACTGCTGACGCTTCGAAATGGCGCATGTGCAGTGAAGGCACCCTTGAGTGTAAGCCCAGATATCTGACAAAGGAACCTCATTATACAGACAAGTTTTTAGATAGGTTTGTTTTATATGCTGTTTCTATTTTTATTTTGTTTGACATAGTTTGATCAAATAATAATTGAATCAATAATTGAAATCAAATTTTCAAATATTCATGTTCATTGCACCCAGAATGTTGGTACTGGTTGTTGAACTTTGCGGTGCGGTGTCATAATAACACACCAATCAGTCGCTCCGTGGTGTTATAACAACAAATCAATCAGTCGCCCCGTAAATCGTCATAGCAACGAATCAACCAGTTGCTCAGTGCGGTGTCATAACAACGAATCAACCAGTTGCTCTGTGCGGTGTCATAACAACGAATCAACCAGTTGCTCTGTGCGGTGTCATAACAACGAATCAACCAGTTGCTCAGTGTGGTGTCATAACAACGAATCAACCAGTTGCTCAGTGCGGTGTCATAACAACGAATCAACCAGTTGCTCTGTGCGGTGTCATAACAACGAATCAACCAGTTGCTCTGTGCGGTGTCATAACAACGAATCAATCAGTTGCTCCGTGCGGTGTCATAACAACGAATCAATCAGTTGCTCCATGCGGTGTCATAACAACAAATCAATCTGATGTTCTGTGAGGTGTCATAACAACGAATTAATCACTCACTCCGTGCGGCGTCATAACATCCGATCGGTTAGCGGCTCCGTGCGGTGTCACAACTGATCAATCAGTTGCTCCGTGAGGCGTCATAACATCTGATCAGTTAGCGGCTCCCTGCGGTGTCACAACTGATCAGTCGCTCCGTGAGGCGTTATAACAACAGATCTGTTAAGCCTGGTTCACATGGTAAGATAATTAGGCCAATATTGGACCCGATCTTCCTCTTCCGACAATCTTAAGGATGCCCCAACAAATGTGATGACGCATAATATAAGCTTATCAGATATTCCTGCCGTGTGTGGTGTGTTAAGAACGCACTGATCTGCTCAGAAGGACGTGAGGAGCTGAATGTGACGTGCAGCCAATCAGAAAGTGAGGTGATGGATGCATGGAGCGAAATCTAAAATCAAAACGGCTTACCAGAAAATCTAGTGGTCATGCTGTCTCCACTCCTGTAAAGAACGCCTTTTTTTGTATGTTTTTTTTCCCCCCTCTGTTGTAAATAGTCCACAACCTATCTCAGTTTGTTTATTGTGAAGTCACATTTAATCTCAAGAGATTTTGCGAGAATTCCTGTCTGATTTGGAAATGTTCGTGTGTGAAATCTGTTTGTGTGTGGTGTGTGTTGTTTTTACCGTCTGGCTGCACACCACACATTGTACGACCAAACCTGTCAGATCTTTTTTTTTCATCTCCATGTGTGTGGTCTCTCAGCTTTCAGAAACCTACAGATAATTTTAAAATCCTGCGATTGACAACACTGATATAACGGGCCGCCACTAGATGGCAGTGTTCTATGCATTTTGACGCCAGTTATATCACACGGCCTGAATTATAATTTAACAGACTTTTCGGCTTGGCAAATGCTTTTTTTTTTTCCACAAATTAAAAAAAAAAATGAAATTTTACAAAAGCATATTTATTGTAAACACCAAGACACGTTACATTGATTCACTTGTGTTGGATTTACATAGAATGAATTAGTCAACTAAACAGTATGAGCGGAGAATAAGTTTACCCATAATCCCTTTGGGCATCTGTGTGTTAATGCTCAAATCTTCAGAATTAGTGCATTATTTTAAAATTAACAGATGTGCTATATATCCACTTTGTACATTTTAAGAGTTTACATTAATGTAGTTATTCTATCCACAATAATTTGATTTATAAATCAAAACCATAAGTCAATTTCTTTCCATTTCAAGACCTCTGCCTCACGGCTGGACAACTATATGGTGTTAAGGAATAATGATTTCTTTTTTTTGTGGCAGTTTGGCAGACAGGCCTTTTCTGCTGGGGGCAGAGTTGAGCTTAGCTCCTCTTAGCTACCTCACTGCTGCAAAAATACATAGCATAGTTTTGCAATGTTACTAGCTATGTTAAAAAAAACATTAGCGGTCTAAACGTTATCGGAACTAAATTTATTGGAAGCTAATTGGTCCGATGATGGTTTTAAAACTTATCTGAAAAGCTAATCCGCTAACAAAAACATCAGCTTCAATAATTATCGGATATCAGATTAGCTGAACAGTGCCCACCACTGCCCACAGTTGACAGTGCATGTCAGAGCACAAACCAAACATGAAAGTCAAGGCAAAAATCTGGGGAATGATACAGAAATATTTCTGCTGCTTTCTAGATCCCAAGGAGCACAGTGACCATGATCCGTAAATGGAGTTCAGCTCCACCAGGACTCTTCCTAGAACTGGCTGCCCGTCTAAACTGAGCAATCGGGGAAGAAAGGCCTAAGTCAGGGAGGTGACAGAACCCGATGGTCACACTGTCAGGGCTCCAGCATTCCTCTATGGAGAGAGGAGAACCTTCCAGAAAGTGTTCGGAAACACCACTCTACTGAGACTGCACTGTTAAGAGTGTCCAGTAACATCATGATGTCTGCTGACGCTGGGAGGTGTACTGTGATGGTCCTCTTAGACCTGTCCTCTGCCTTTGACACGGTCGACCACACCATCATGGTCAATAGGCTGCGAGATCTGGTGGGGATGTCGGGCTCTCTGCTGAAATGGTTTACCTCCTACTTGACAAACAGGAGTTTTAGCGTTTCAGTAAACCATTGTAGGTCTGAGTCAGCTCATCTGCAGTGTGGCATACCACAAGGCTCGGTGCTGGGGCCACTCTTGTTTCTTTTATATATTCTTCCCCTTGGGCAGATAATTCAGCGTTTCAGTGATGTGTCCTATCATCTGTATGCTGATGATATACAACTATACTGCTCTTTTAAAACTCTTTAATGAACTGTCACAGGTGAAGCAGTGGCTGAATGGAAATAGCCTTCAACTGAACTCCGAGAAAACTGAGACACTTGTTGTTGCCCCTGATGATGCCATTCCCGGCATCAAGCAGCAGTTCCACTCCAATCCAGTTTATTTATAGAGCACATTTAAAAACAACAAAGTTGACCAAAGCGCTGTACAATGACATAAAATAAATAAATAAATAAATAAATAAATAGATTGGCAACAATAAAAGTTTTGAAAACAATAAAATCATCAACCCTCTAGTCAAAAGCCAAAGAAAACAAGTATGTTTTAAGACGAGATTTAAAAACTAGAGGTGGCTCCGCCTGCCTGATACAGAGAGGCAGGTCATTCCACAATCTGGGACCAACAACAGAAAAAGCTCTATCACCTCTACGTTTGAGCTTTGTCTGAGGAACTACAAGCAAAGCTTGATCTTGTGACCTAAGAGAACGTGATAAGGAATAAGATACGAGCAGGTCAGACAGATACCGTGGAGCAAGATCATTAAGACATTTAAAAACAAACAATAAAATTTTAAAATCAATACGATAGCGAACAGGCAGCCAGTGAAGGGAAAAAAAGAATGGGCGAAAGATGGTCATACCTCTGGGATCCAGTCAAAAGACGGGCTGCAGCATTCTGGACCAGCTGCAGCCGTGCAAGTGAGGCCTGGCTAATACCAGCGTACAGTATTACTACAGCAGTTGGGTGACTTGGGCTTGTCAGTTAAGACAAGTCTGCGGAATCTCGGAGTCATCTTTGATGAAGTAATGTCTCTTTCTGAGCATTGTAATAAATTAATTAGAAATTGTTTTTTTCACTTGCGGAATATCGCCAAGCTGCGACAGGTGGTACCTTAACCGGCTATTGTACGTCCAAAAATCTGCTGCGAGGCTGTTGACTCGTACAAATAGGACAGCTCATATTACCCCTGTCCTAAAGTCTCTCCATTGGCTCCCAGTTGAGTCTAGACTCACTTTCAAAATCTTGGTCTTGACGTTCCGAGCCCTTCAAGGTCAGGCTCCCGGATATATTAAAGACCTGATTCAGCCTTATACCTCTGCCCGTAGTCTCAGGTCTTCAGGTCAGAACCTGCTGATGGTTCCAAGAACCTGCTTTAAAACCTGAGGTGACAGATCTTTTAAAGCCACAGCTCCTCATCTCTGGAACGAACTGCCACCTTTCATGCATTCCCTGGAATGTGCTGAGACTTTTAAGAAGCATTTGAAGACTCTTCTCTTTAATAACGCTTTTCAGAACTGACCAATTGTTAACCTTGTCCTTTGTTTTATGTATGTTTTATTATTTTTATGGTATTTTAACCTGTGAGGCACTTTGTGACTTATGTCTGTGAAAGGCGCTATATATGAATACAATTTATTTACTTACTTAGAACCATCTCTGCAACAATCCACCAATCAGGCCTGTATGGTGGAGTGGTCAGACAGAAGCCACTCCTTAGTAAAAGGCACATGAGAGCCCACTTGGAGTTTGCCAAAAGGCACCTGAAGGACTCTCAGATCATGAGAAACAAATTTCTCTGGTTTGATGAGACAAAGATTGAATGGAGGCATCATGTTTGGAGGAAACCAGGCACCATCCCTGCAGTGAAGCATGGTAGTGGCAGCATTATGCTGTGGGGATGTTTTTCAGTGGCAGGAACTAGGAGACTATTCAAGATTGAGGGAAAAATGAATGTAGCAATGTACAGAGACATCCTGGATGAAAACCTGCTCCGTAGCGCTCTTGACCTCAGACTGGGGCGACGGTTCATCTTTCTGCAGGACAATGACCCTAAGCACACAGCCAAGATATCAAAGGAGTGGTTTCAAAACAACTCTGTGAATATCCTTGAGTGGCCCAGCCAGAACCCAGACTTGAATCAAAATGAACATCTCTGGAGAGATCTGAAAATTGCTGTGCACTGACGCTCACCATCCAACCTGATGAACCTTGAGTGGTGCTGCGAAGAGAAATGGGCAAAACTGCCCAAAGATAGATGCACCAAGATTGAGGCTGTAATTGCTGCCAAAGGTGCCAAAGGCTGTAACAAATGTTGAAAAAGTGAAGCACTGTGAATACTTTCCAGATGCACCGTACTTGAAGTCTAACACTTGGGGCAATATTTCTACCCTAACCCAGAGGGGAGAATCTACCAGTTTTCGACAGAAGACCACGGTCGTAGAAATGGTGGTGGTGATCAACATCACAAACGTTTTACAATCTGGCTCAAACCTGCCCAGTGCACAGGTCATTCTGATGAGACCAACAGAACCACATCTGCAAAAAACAGAGATGCAATTCTGAGGTCAACAAACTGGACACCCTCCAATCTCTGACTGCACTTTGAGATCCGGTCCAGGAAAAGTCACAAACAGGATTGGTGACATTAGCCCTGGTGGAGTTCAACACCCACCCGGTTGTATGCCTTTTCCAAGTCCATAAAACACATGTAGACTGGTTGGACAGTCCTACGTTGGGTAGATGGGCACTAAGTCCTAAGTAAGGCAGTTGGGCACTCCTAATCCCCCCCCCCCACCGCCCCATATCCATGCAAGGGTAAAGACGCTGTCCACTGTTCCACGACCAGTATCCAGTTTATCCCCTTTCAGTCTGCAGTCAAATCAACCCCAACATGAAACCCCATGTAACATCTTCAGAACTTAAGAGATTCTGATTTGTTTCAGTGCAACTTAAATTGGCAGATGTAGCTCAACACCAACAAAGAAACACACATGCACACACACACACATGCACACACACACGCACACACGCACACACACACACACACACACACACACACACACACACACACACACACACACACACACACACACACACACACACACACACACACACACACACACACACACACACACACACACACACACACACACACACACACAATACAACTGCCCTGAGCCCTGGTTGGCAAATATCCAAGCAGACAAACTGACTAACTATGACGTGGCTCATGACTGACCTATGGGCACAGTTGCTGAGGAACTGAATTCTGTTATTAATAAAAAAATAACAATAAACAAATTACCTTTGCAGGCACAATGTAATTGTCCTGTAGTTGCTGTAATTCAGGTGATCATCCTTATTTTTCCAGAGAGGAACAATACCATTCTTGTGTTTTCAGATGATACATGTCTCCCAGATGGAAGCAAGGACTGCATGCAACAGCAGCATAACAGTATCTCCACCTGCCAAGAAGAGCTCATCCCTGTAACCTTTACTGTCCTCAGTTGTTTCACCACCTTAGCAGTCTCCCTGAAATTTTGTGGTATCCAGCTGACTGGTGGATCAGCACAAGAGTTGTTCAAGAACCCTGCAGGAGACTGAGATTACATGTTGTACTGTATTGATTACTATACTGTATACAGCAGCTCTCCAGCTTCTTCCATTGAGAACTTTATCAATTTCTTTAGTTACACCATCTATAATAGAATACTATACCCAGTGAAGTCACTCTAGATGCTGAAACTAGGCTCCAGAAACTTATTGCTCCCAACTTTTTGTAAAGATAAACAGCATTAAGCTATTTTCACCATGATTACCAGATCCATGGAGACCGATGTGATACTGCCCTGTCAGTGCTAGGGCTGAACTGAAATCACCCATAAGCAGAAGAGGTGTAGTCTGAGACAACAGACAGGTCAACCAAATCTAAACATCTTCAGAAGCGGGAGGAAGCTGGAGGAGCTGGAGGGAACCCAAGCAAACACAGGGAGAACATCCAAACTCCACATAGGAAGGACCAGGTGGGAAGTGATCCTGGGACATTCCTGCTATTAGGCAGCAGTGCTAACGACTAAACCATCGTGCTGTGCTAATGTTCATGTCAACTCCTCCTGATAATCTGAACAACATAACAAAACATACTGAGCAGTGCTAAAAACAAAATACAAATGAAATAAAGGAGATCAGATAAGAAAATTCAAAATATAAGAAGAATGTTTGACATGCAACTGGTTTTAATACCTGGTTAAAGTGAGCTCTCTGCATAGCTGGAGTACAAGGGCTAGAACTACTTCCAGAACCCAGCGGAGAGTGCATCTGGCTGGGCAGACCAGCAGCCAACAACAGCCGAGTCAAATCTGACTCCTGGAAGTCCATCTAAAACATAAAACACGCGAGACTCAGCAAGAGACGTAAAACAGGAGACAGAGTGTGTTTGAAGCTGTTTGAGTCTACTGTTGAAACCAGTGGCCTCAGGAACAAAACTCCTGAGGATGTTCTACTTACTCTAGCAGACACTATAGGTCCATGCATACGAGGGCTGTCAATAAAGTAACGGTCCTTTTTATTTTTTTCAAAAACTATATGGATTTCATTCATATGTTTTTACGTCAGACATGCTTGAACCCTCGTTCGCATGCGTGAGTTTTTCCACGCCTGTCGGTGACGTCATTCGCCTGTGAGCACTCCTTGTGGGAGGAGTCGTCCAGCCCCTCGTCGGAATTCCTTTGTCTGAGAAGTTGCTGAGAGACTGGCGCGTTGTTTGATCAAAATTTTTTCTAAACCTGTGAGACACATCGAAGTGGACACGGTTTGAAAAATTAAGCTGGTTTTCAGTGAAAATTTTAACGGCTGATGAGAGATTTTGAGGTGATTCTGTCGCTTTAAGGACTTCCCACGGTGCGAGACGTCGCTCAGCGCTCTCAGCCGCCGTCGTCAGCCTGTTCAAGCTGAAAACCTCCACATTTCAGGCTCTATTGATCCAGGACGTCGTGAGAGAACAGAGAAGTTTCAGAAGAAGTCGGTTTCAGCATTTTATCCGGATATTCCACTGTTAAAGGAGATTTTTTTAATGAAAGACGTGCGGACGGATCCGCGCGTCGGGACGCAGCCGCCGCGACGCTCCGCCACAGGAAAAACACCTCTGTTGAAAGCCTTAAGGACAAGTTGGAACATGTCCTGCCTGTTAAACAATTTCTCATATACTCACTCCACTGAAAGCCATCAAAAGCCGCCTGGATTTTACAAATGGTTATCAACACGGAGGTGTTTTTCCTGTGCCGCCGCACCGCGTCGGCTGCGTCCCGACGCGCGGATCCGTCCGCATGTCTTTCATTAAAAAAATCTCCTTTAACAGTGGAATATCCGGATAAAATGCTGAAACCGACTTCTTCTGAAACTTCTCTGTTCTCTCACGACGTCCTGGATCAATAGAACCTGAAATGTGGAGGTTTTCAGCTTGAACAGGCTGACGACGCTGCCTGAGAGCGCTGAGCGACGTCTCGCACCGTGGGAAGTCCTTAAAGCGACAGAATCACCTCAAAATCTCTCATCAGCCGTTAAAATTTTCACTGAAAACCAGCTTAATTTTTCGAACCGTGTCCACTTCGATGTGTCTCACAGGTTTAGAAAAAATTTTGATCAAACAAAGCGCCAGTCTCTCAGCAACTTCTCAGACAAAGGAATTCCGATGAGGGGCTGGACGACTCCTCCCACAAGGAGTGCTCACAGGCGAATGACGTCACCGACAGGCGTGGAAAAACTCACGCATGCGCACGAGGGTTCAAGCATGTCTGACGTAAAAACATATGAATGAAATCCATATTTTTGAAAAAAATAAAAAGGACCGTTACTTTATTGACAACCCTCGTATGAAACAAAAAGAGAGGTCATTAAGGAGTATTCTCATTAAATACTGGATTCAACGTTCAGTAACCTGACCTGATATAACAGACTAGAAGTAACTGTACTCCAACAATTCAGCTTCATACTAGTAGATGGTGTCAAATACAGTAAATAAACCTTCAGCATATTTTGGCATTGTTTGTATTCCTGCTGACAGCGTATCAGGATACAAACAACAGGAAAGAACAGCGAGGCAGCTGTACTCTCATATTTACTGAACTGGAAGAGGATGTGGGAGTTGCAGTGGAAAATTACAACTGGAGGAAAAAAATAAAGCAAGAATAAAGTTGAATTAATTTTTTCATGTGGCATCAATAATAAGCAGGAATATCACCTTCTTCACAATGTGTATTTTTACTTTCACTAAACCTCTGCTATGTCAGGCAGACACAGACCGGGCAGTAAAGATGAAGTGGACAAACCAAGTCAAGGAGGAAAGATGTGGAATAGGATAGATGAAGAATACAGAGGCTGAGAGAGAGCAGTGTGTTACCACTGAGCGCTGGCAGTTTGCAGGGCGGCAGGGGGAGGAAGCAGTAGTAGACTCAGCGTTAGCTGTTAACTTCTTAACAGCTGCCACAGGCTTTTCTCTCTCCCTGTGTCTGTTGTCGTGCTGCAGTGACAGGAGCTGGGTTTGGTCTTTGGGCAGGGTGCGGTGGGATCTCCGACTGACTGAAGGCAACTGATGCTGAGAGCGCTCGGCCTTATGCTGAAGCAGCTGATTTGCAGCTACGGCCCGCTACGTCACAAACAACAGAAGCACACACAGAAACTGACCGAGCCTGGGAGTGACCATGTGAAAATGTCTGAGGTTCTGTGTGGTGTCAGTGCACAGTAGTGTACAAGGACATATCTGACAGTCTGAAATTTAATATGTAGAAAACTTCATCCTGTTTTTTTCTACACCAGAGACGGCTCCAAAAACCTGGATCCTTTGAGCTCTTTCCTGTGTTTCTGTCTGTTTAGCTCTGCATTACAAGAATTCAAGAGCTGTATATCAGTTCGGAGATGTGACATATGAAAAATGCCTGCTTGATACTGCTTTGGCTTTTGTCATTTCTGCAAACAGCAACATGAGCATGAAGGACACTGAAGCTACAGTTCAATTTTTCTTTTCTTGCTGTACTGGATAAGTGAAACTGCTTCTTAATGGTGCTAGAATCACAAAATCCTTACTCTCTGTGCCTCCCTGAACACCGTCCTTCCAGCATTTCAAGGCTAACCATCACACAATAAATCCCACAAGGGAGCTCTGAATCCAGTGTGCTCATACTTTCCCGTCTTTTCATATTTTCCTGTTTTGTATCAAACACTTATCCCACTGAGAAATCTGGTTCTCCATACAATTAATGATTTGAAGTGGATGACACTCCGTGGATTTACAAGGTGAGTAAGGTCATGCAATGCTATCCAAGAAGTTTTTTTTTTTTTTTTTTAATGAAAGGGGCCCTGCATGAAAAAAATGAGATGAGATGAGATATACTTTATTGATCTCACAGTGGAGAAATTATGTTTACTCTCCAGTTACCTCAGACAGCAATTAGTCCACAATTACTTGTTTACCGTAATAACGGCACACATCAGAATTAAAGACAACACATACACATTTGACATTGTTTATGTGCACTAAATTTGAAGAAGTCCATTACCTGAATTGAGGCAAGTGGGTGAAGGTCACGCAGCAACCCTGAGATGCGCCACCGTCAGCGTGGGGGGAAGAACGGGGACCAGCAGCAGCTAAAACTGCACTGCCCCCGCAGAATGGGGAAGGAGTGACGTGAGCAGAAGCCAGAGTGGGAGGGTGTTTGATGGGGGGTAGGAGGTGGGTGGGGGGAGGGAGTGGTGCATGCTTCAGTCCTATGAAAACAGTTTATTGTCTTGTGAGTTGAGATAAGAAAGAGCCAAATGATCACCAAGGCCAGAAGACATTCCTCTGGAGGAAACCAGTCAGGCAATTTGTTCTTCAGGCTTGATAAGTCTGCCGTGTTGTGGTTTGAGCAGTGAAAAACACTTTTACAGTTCCACTTGAACAACCAAATCCCAATTATGAATTAAGAATATTCACCGGCCTCCGAAATCTTCAGCTTCAACTGCAAGGCATGCATCAGCTGCGAGATGTCATCCAATTTGCGTCTGAGTTCAAGAGTCATCGCAGTCTGAGAATGCACTGCCTTGCCAACCTCGTTAATCATGACAGACAAGCAAGGGGCTGTGGTTCTTGATGGCGCCAATTTTCCGGTAGATCAGGGCAGCACATAAGCCAGAAAGTACCAGCCCTGCTACCATAAGACCACAAATGAATAAATCCTTGACGTCCACAACTGAGAAAGGCGCCAAGCATGCAATACGCCAAGACCCCCAGGAGTTGAGAACAGCCTGCAGGATACGTTCCATCTGGGCAGGTAGGATCCCCCAGTCCTGACCTTCTTGTAGAAAAAATGGTGTCAATAGCATTCAGAGAACAGCTGATCAATTCCATGGTAAATCCAATAGTAGTCCAATAGATCCAGTATCCAATATAATTTGAGGAATTCACAGTCTGGTGAGGTAGGGACTTGAAGGTTAAAGCAGAGAGTAGAGATAAGGCAGAGTGGAGGAGATGCAACCGCCCTCGTCGGAGACCCAAGCTAATGCTCCCATATTTTCCAGAGAATAAGTTGCACCTTTTTTTCTGAATGTGAAATTCACTTTTTAATACAGTGATTCCCTGAGGGTGAGTTGAACAATGGTCAGGAACACGTGCACACCACAGCCTGTGCTGTTAATGAACAAAATGTTGTGTGTTGGGGGGGTTTGGCTGGACATTTTGGTGTTCTTTTCTTTTCTTTGCTCTCCAGGTGGTATGCAAACTGATTTATTGTCTGTGGAGAAGGTGCTGGCAGAAGAGTCCTTCACCCTCATCAACGTGATGTGCAGCACCTGTGGATGGTGCTCACGTGCAACCTTAAAGACTTTCAGCTGAAGCAGATAATGAGATGGCGTTCTGCATTTAAGCCATGTGTGATTCAAGCAGAATTGCCGGGAACTCAACCTTGTTGCTGCTGTGTGACGATCGTTTGTCTAACATTGTGACGCTGAGGATCGCTCCAGGTTTGACGCACTGTGCCTGTTAAAGAGATGGGTGAGGGACATGCTCCATCAGCACACTTCAGAGGTAACTAAAGCTGTGAATGACTTTGAGTAATTAACAATAGTAATTTGGCATTTTGTACGCAGCTATATTTGAGCTACTCTGATAATTGTGTAAATTCGCTCTTCACAGCCGTGGCGTGCGGATTGATGGTCCTCCACGGGCTGTGAGAGCTGTTTCTGTAATTTGAGTCTGAATTAGAACCTGAATGTGTTTGCTGATGGTGTGAACCCTAAACAGTATTTGTGTGAACAGTGTTGACTTATCTCGCCTCTCATCCTTAACAGGCGCTGTCCGATTCATTAACCACCTGGGGGGTGCCGGCGGGAATTTCTGGGTCCAGAACTGTCGGGCTCCAATCCCTTGGGCGCTAGGAAGAGCACGTCGTCCTCCACCCCGCCAGGCTGTTAATTCACTTTTTGTTTATATTTGCACTTGAAATAAATCTGTTATGTTCTTTGGAACCGCTCTCTGTTTCTTTAGCGCTGGGTCCTTGTCAGACGCTGGTTCGCTCCTCTAACCTGCGTCCCAACATAACACAAAATGACTATTAAAGTCCAAAAATAAGCAAGACTGACAAATAAATGTATACTGGGCAACATATTGGATGTTATTTGATGCTGTTTGGACAAACTCATCAGATGCACATGGACTGTTGCCCACAGCGTTGGAAACACTGCAGTAAAAATGTGAGTCCATTCGATTTATTTATTTATTACAATAGCCAAGTGGCCTCTCTGTACATTTATACGTGTGTATGTGTGTGTGTATGGCTCATGACATTAAGTGTTTGGTATGCTTACATATTTTGGGTCAAGGGTGAATGCCGCCAAAACAGAACATTGGTAGGACTAATATTTTTGGAGAAACTAAAGCTATTAGCGAAAACCCTGAACAATGGACACTGATAATTACATTCTGGACTCATGTGTCATTCCAGCAGGGGGCAGTAAATCATCTATATATTAAAAGCATGTATGCGTGATTTTATTTAGTAGGTTTATTTTAAGTACATAATATAATTGTAAATATGTTAAAAATACATGGATGACACTAGAAAGTGAAAACACTTATTTCCATTGTGTTCCATTTAAAAATCAAATGACAAAATAGGAGTAATAAAATAATAGTAATAACAATACTAATACTGATAATAACAATAATAATAACAACAACAACAACAAGAGCAATCAGAAATTTCTGACACCCACAAATCCTGATTCGAATCACCTCCAAAATTCAATATAGCCTTCCATGCCCTAATATCTATCTGTGGTGCGCATTTGGTGAGAATCCGTGAAGTAGTTTTGATATAATCCTTCAAAGCCTATATAAAATGAAACTTGATCCAGAATCCGGATACAGATCCAGATCACCTTCAAAATTCAATGGAGTCTTCATGGCCTAATGCATATATGTGTGGAAAATTTCATCAAAATCCATGCAGAAGTTTTGACATAACAGTGCTAACAGTAATCTTTCAAAGCATATATGAAGTGAAACTTGATCCAGAATCCAGGTCACCTCCAAAATGTAATGGGTTCTTCCATGGCCTAATATGTATCTGTAGTGAAAATTTTGTCAAAATCCATGCCGTAGTTTTGACGTAATTCTGCTAAAAGGACAGACAGACAGACAAATAAATAAATGCTGATGATTTTATTATGTCCTTGGCAGATGTAACACTAACAATAATGTGTATATGATAACAAGAACCTAAACAATTTACAAATACATTAACACAGTACATTAACATAAAAAAAATTACATAATTAACAGGAAATAAAAGGGATGAGTTCTTCTAACAACTGTTGAGGTCTATGTTTCTAAAAACATTCTGGACTCACATGCCATTCCAATTCAATATAAAAATTTGCATAAGTTATTACCACCCTTGAAAAATGTCAGCTACCGCTTTTATAAACAGTACCCAATATAGAGCCCATGGACCTCCACAAGCCACATGTGAGTTTATTTTAAATCAGCTCATTAATTTGGGATTTTTGTGCGCTGTTTGAGTATAGAATTATTTTTGGTATTTATTCTTTTATTATTAGAGTTTATTTTGTTTGGTGCTGTGATTTCTGGGAAAGTTTCAAACGGTTCTGATTGTTATTATTTGTAATAATAATTCTGTAAATTTGTAATATAATAATGATAAGGGCAGCATGGTTGCTTAGCGGTTATCACTGTTGCCTTGCAGCAAGTAAGTCATGGGATGGATTCCCACCTGTGGCCTTTCTGTGTGTAGTTTGCATGTTCTCCCCATGTTTTATTGCACATTACTGATATTGTATTTTTTTCCTTTCTCCCTCTCTCTCTTGTTGATTTATGTATACAGTGGTCCCTCGCTATAATGTGGTTCACCTTTCGCGGCCTCGCAGTTTCGCAGATTTTTTTAGTGCAATTTTGCATGCTTCTTTTTTTTTTTTTTTTTAACAGCGCATTGTGTTCTGCATCCTTATTAGGCGGGCCGGTCGCGGCACTGGTCAGCATCACCGCGATTGCTCTCACTGCCTCCGATGCACTTACTGAGTCTGCGGGCTCAGTAAACGCCGCAGCGAGCCACTCACACCACCCCCTCTCTGCTGTGCTGAGCTGCGGACAAGTCTGGTAACAGGTCCAGAGACTACGCTCGCTGTTTTGATGCGGAGTGCTCCGCCAGCCCGCAAGGACAGACTTCTTGCGGAAAAATCCACAGCGCCCGCTGCATGGTCTCGGTAACTGTAGCAGCAGAGCTCCGTGGCCATGACTTGGATTCTTTGTGAGTCCCGCATCCGTACCCCCGGAGGTAGTGAGCGAAGGGAGAGCACGCACATTGTGTTCTGCGTGTGTCTGTTTATAATCTTCTCGCCCAGAAGAAAAAAGAGAGTGTTTACACAGGAGAGAAAAGTGAGAAAATGTTAATGCCTGTTTGAGAAACGTATATAAAGTGTGTAGTGAGGGGTTTTACAGCCTTAAAACATCTATAATAATTGTAAAAAATAATATTAAAAATAAATATTTCACCTACTGCCAGTTATTTTTAGAATGTAACTCCCGTGATAAACGAGGGACCACTGTATACATTATTTTGTATGAGTTATTTTGTGCTAAATAAACAAATCAATCAAATGTTTGCATTGTTCCCTCCGGGTGCTCCGGCTTCTTCCCATATCCAAAGACATGCAGGTTAGGTGGATTGGAAACTTTAAATTGTCCGTAGGTGTGTGAGTGTGAATGTGTTTGTTTATATGTGACCTTGCAACAGACTGGTGTCCTGTCCAGACTGTACCCTGCCTCACGCCCTGTGACTGCTGGGCTAGGCTCCAGCTCGCCTGTGATCCTTAAATGGAGTAAGAAAGTATAGAAAATGAATGGACAATGTGTTATTTTTCAGTATACAAGTTGCACTGGAGTCGCAGGACCCCCACCCCCCGCCCCCCAAAAAAACCCTGTGATGTATACTCTGGAAAATACTTTGGAAAACACCAATTTGCAGATGTCAATGTTGGAACAGCAGTGTAGCACCCTTTAGTTGCCTGGATTGCAATTATTACGTACAGTGGTATTACACTGTTCTCCATGGTGGGAAAGGTGCTTACAAGGATTACTGCTAACAGGATTCAGTTCCAATTGCTTGCCTTCCAGAAAATGTGGGTTCACAGCCAAGGTGTCAACCAATGAATGCAACTGAGAAGACTGGCACTGCTTCTTTGCAGGTTATTGTTGAGTTTTGCAAAGCGCTTCCTTCAGCTGGACAGGCTGCAGTCTAAGATATCCTGAGAACTCCCAAGAAATTCCCAAGAAGTTGCTGGCCAACACAGGTACCATAAGTACTGTGCTGACCTTTTTGCTCAGCATGACATAATTTAAAATGTGTGATTGGTCAATTTTAAAACAAAATGGGCATGGCTATACACATAAGGTGCTGTAGCTGCAATAGAAGTACGGTACCCATCACACACTGTATGTTTATAGGTACATTAATAACACTTCAGTCCATCTTTAAAAGGACTGTCTGGTTGTAGTGCACACTGTTTTGCACTCTGGCATGGGTTAGGTGGTTTGTTTTTCTGTTCATGTTGCAGTTTGTGATGAGTGTTGAACTTGGTCATGTGTTTTTGTATCAAAGCATTGGTTGTTATGCATATGAACTATGTTTGCATTAACGATTTAGGAATTACAGCCACCATGATACACAGTGTCTCCATTTTCAGAGGATACACGCTGCTTCATGCTGGAGTGACAAAGAGAAGGATTTTCTAAAAGGAAAAAAAAAAAGAACATGAAAAGAAAGAGATGACATTTCAGCTACAGTTTGCCAGAAAGCACATGGGAGACCCAAGCTGAGATTTAATCCTTTTTCTTGTGCTTAAATCTTTTTCTATTTCACTCCACCATGAAGCAGTGCCTGCTGATGTAAGAGGCAAAACGTACACTAGACACAGTTTCTCGTATGTGCCTCTTGGAAACTGTTGCTGAAATTTCACCAATTAAAATCCCTAGAAACCTATAACTCCATCAGTTGTCATGGGGTCATGGAGGCTTATCTCATTACGCTCTCTCTTTCTCGCATGGTTACTCAGTGTTTGAGAACTTCCTTCGCGAGACAAATTTACCACAGAGTACCACACTGTTTGTATATCTTAATGGTTGAAGTGATGGTCAAAGCATATTCGCTGACTTAAAGATGTTCATGAATCCATCCACTCAAATGTCTAAAGAAAACTGGATGTAAAAGTGTTGATTTCCTTCAACAATAATCCTCACATTTAGTTTAACGAATTACTTATAACCTCTAAAAATAGAGGGGCCATGTATAAAACGGCTGCCATTCTTAACTGTCTAATGTGATATTTTTGTTAAATCTCTTGAATTAAAGTTGCTATTATGAAATTATGTTATGACACATCTGTTACTTGATTTTTAATTAAAAAAGGCACAATCATCCAAAAATGAGCTCTTATTTTCAGTGACATTCTTACAGTATGATGAGATAAAAATGACGAGCGCCAATACTTATAAAATAATAGGTTAAAGATTAAAAATACTAGACATAAAAGGTGGTGTACCGAATGTTGATCGTTTCATTGAACTCCACTGTATTGCAGTACAGCATCAAAATTACAAAAATTGTCACTGGTCTGATAATTATGACACTGATTGTATATGCTTAACTGTTTGTATGCTTTTATTGCAACTTATGTCAACACTGTGCAAGTGTGCATGAAGTTACCATAAAATAACTCTTTTTTAGCTGTCACTACCAGGCTGGACAAATTGACAGAAGACAAGTTACAGCTGCATGAAAACCTTGCAAAGCTGGATCACTAAACAGACAAAGAAACACATTAAAAAAAAAGGCATATGTGCTTCACTTATCTGCACACGAAATTATTCATTAAAGACAAATCATTCAAGTATAACTGATAAACATTAGTCTTAGACCAGCATCTGGAAATGCTTCTTTGGGTTTATAATCCAATTTAGATTCACAAATTTCTCCAGAGGAAAGGCATTAAAAGAACAAAGAGCCACTGCTATTCTTTGCACATGTCTATTTTTGTTGGAGCTCGAAACATTTTAAACACAACAGACATTTTATTATGGCTGAAGGATGCACTGTATGTAAAACGGCTGATGCGTAACTTACATATTGGATTTATAATGTTCTATAACTGGTGTGGTGTTACTTGGAGTTTAGCAAGTCAGCATGTTGAATACGTTAGTCATGAACAAACCTGTATTAAAATAAAGAGCAGCAAAAAACAACTCTGAAAATGTGTGAAGGCTGCTGATTTTTTTACACTGCATGCATGATGGCCACAGTTTTTTTTTTACACACTGTGACACACACAAAACTGTAGTGACCATTACCTACTACAGCAAGCTGTGCTGTTCCTTCCACACCACTAAAACACAGAGGATTCCATTGGTCTGCCCACCATAGAGTTTTTGTAAAGGGTCTTGGCAGCCACATGCTAACTAGATGTTATTTGTAATTACAGTGCCAAGGGCCCTGTGGGTTACCAGCTCAATTAATTCCCAAGGCAAAATAGCCATTTTTGGCATCAAAAAAACTTTATGAGAAAGTTTTTGAGAAAACTGGGTCCAAATACCCAAATTGACTGTTTTCTGCATAAAAATGGCTGCTATTTGCAAAGGAACGAATCTATGACTATACTTTTTAACGTGAAATGTGCCCATATTATGCCCTCAACAAATTAGAAAAAAGTCAGTTAGACAGTTTTTGAGAAAATTGCCTTTAAGTGCTCAAAATGGATGTTTTGGCACAAAATGGCCGCCATTTCCAAACGAATGAATCTACAAATATGATTTTGAGACAGGAACAATGTCAATTACCTGTATTACACCCCTGCCAAATAAAAAAAAAAGTTATCAGATACTTTGAGATATCGCAATACACAGACGATGACAACTATGGCAGACACCGTGCCACGACACAGGGTTAGCGGCCTAATAGCCGGTAACCCAGAAAAATGCAGGCATAGAGGAAAAACCAACAGGGATTTAATGATGTTTTCAGTAGTAGAAGACAACAACATAAGATATACACACAGCTGTAACACTCAATATACCTTCCTGCTAACAGAAACAGAGCTTGAACACACAGTTCTTGTTCCCCAAGAACAAGGCCCATTTTCAACACAACACAATGACAAACCACTAAATTCGCCCTTAAGAATGGAAATGTTTTAAAGGAAATGTGCCCAATTTTGCAAAGAGAACAATAATGACAAAAAAATAAAGACTAACAAACTTTGAAATGCCAAACAGTTTCACAGTTCCTTTAGAATGTCTTGGAATGACAGGGCCACTTTATTTGCTTTTGCTATACACTGAAGCCATTTGGATTTGAGATCAAAAGAACATGAGAAGATAATTTAGAATGTCAGCTTTTATTTCCTGGTATTCCCATCTGGATCTGCTAAACACCATTGGCCATAGCAGATTTTCTATCAGACCACCCAATTTTGGGGCAAGACAAATTACTGGAACAGATACATCTTGATATAAATAACACTTAATATATGTGGTTACATATCTCTTGATTGCAAAAACTGCATCAAGCATGTCAGCCACTGACATAACCAAACTGTTGGTTTCTCCTCCTGTTCTGCATTTCCAGGTTTTAACAACAGACACTTTCAGTTGTTTATTTGTTTGTTCTTCAGTCTCCTCTTAAGGAGGTGAAATGTTGAAATGGGGAAAAGTCTGCAACCTACGGTAACCCCTTGTTGCCTCTGCTAAAGTCCTTTGTTGAGTTGGGTGTGTGTTTTGGATCATTGTCTTGCTACATCATTAAGTTTGTCCTGATTAATCTGGATGCATGTCTCTGAAAAACAAAAAGTAGATTTCCGAGTTTATTCTTCCACCATGAATGATGTCCTCAACAAAGATTGATTTGTGACCCTGTTCCATAAGCAGAACTGCAAGCCTAAGTATGGGACTCATGATTGTTTAAAAAAAAAGTGAAATAAAATCAAAGCAAGCATGATGGAACCCTAAAGAGAAGCATTTTATCAATCATTTTGATAAACAAAGCTAGCTAAGCATTCAAGATTAAAAATGAATATCTCAGCTGACAACATTTTCCACTAACAGCAGATTTATTTATTTATGATTGTTAGCCCTATTTGTTGTCTTTGTGTATTCATGCATCGGACTGTCGACCTACATACAAAGGGACAAGGCTTTTCTTTGGATGAAACAGTCTCGTACTTTCTTTATTATCCTACTTTATTGAATAAAATACACAAAATCCTCTGTAACATGATTATGTTGTGTGAAAATCAAAATGTGGAAATTTTAAATTCAGTCTTTCACTGACTATTTAATTCAAGCCAGATTTTTGATACAACACATGCTGCACAGTGCTTCACATTCAAGGTCTTCACAAATGAGAACCCGCCCCCCAGATAATTAAAAAGTGTAGTGAGGAAAAACAGAATATAAACTAAGAGAATAATTAAACTGAGAGCAGCAAATTTAACAATAAAATTAAAATTCCTGAGAGCGCTGACCAGTCTATGAAGCAGCACTGTTAGCCTGCAAAAAGCAAATATCATGAAATCAAGTATAACATCTGGAAAACTAAATTAGACGGAGGAGCAGTGACGACTCTTGGCTCAGGAAGCAGATGAGCATAAAACCATTTTCTCCTCTGCTTAAGAAACCTTTAAGCCCCATAAAAGTCCTCCTCCCTGCTCCTAACAGTTTATCACCTCAGGAGCTCCTTTATGGGCCAAGATGCTTTATGAATAACTTTTATTTATGACCAGAGTCTACTCTTAATTTCAAAGGGAAATTCTAAAAAAAAAAAAAAAAAAAAATCACGATTCTAAGTCAGAGTGTTCAATACATTGTGCTAGGACACTTTGTGAATACAGGCCCACAACTCTCAGTATTTGTCACCATATTTGACATTTTTCATGCTTTGGGAGGATCAGTCCAAATGTCCTCTGGTTGACTGTATGTTCTAAATATTTATTAATGCCACCATTTCTTGTGAAAGTTTGTCCAATGTTCATAAACAACTTGTGTATATGATGCTTGTGGGAGGAGAAATGCTGCTGCATTATTATCAGCCCATGCTATTACAGGAAAAGTATTAATTTAGAAGCATTTAGAAGTATTAATACATTACTCCTGCAAATAAATAAATAAATCTGTGCCACACAAGAGCAGACAGTAACTTAATCACACAACAGATAAATCAAAGCTAAACTATGTAAAATATGATCTTAAATATACATACTTTCCCATTTTGTGTTGTAGTATCATACTGTATTTTCTTAGTATGACAAATTACCACATTTGCAGCAGATAATGAACAGGAGATCAGTGAGACAGGTCGCAGCAAACAGAGGGAAGAGAAGAACAGTGATGAGAAACTTGAGTAGGTACGAGAAGATTGGCAAATGTTCCAAATACACAGAAGTGAGATAGAATGCAAGAGAAGAAATGGGAAACATTTACAGCGCATCTGAAAAGCACTCACAGCACTTCACTTTTTCCACATTTTGTTCTATTACAACCTTATTCCAAAATAGAGAATATTCCCCCCCCCCTCAAAATTCTACTCACAACACCCCATAATGACAACATGAAAAAAGTTTTCTGAAATTTATAAAAATTTATTAAAAATTAAAAAACTAAGAAATCACATGTACATATGTATTCACACCATTTGCTCAATACTTTATTGATGCACCTTTGGCATCCATTACAGCCTCAAGTCTTCTTGAATATGATGCCTCAAGCTTGGTGCACCTATCTTTGGGCAGTTTTTCCCATTCATCTTTGCACCACCTCTGAAGCTCCTTCAGGTTGGATGGGGAGTGTCGCTGCACAGCCATTTTCAGATCTCTCTAGAGATGTTCAATCAGATTCAGGTCTGGGTTCTGGCTGGGCCACTCAAGGACATTCACAGAGTTGTCCTGAAAGATGAACAGTGGCCCCAGTCAGGACGAGAGCTTTCTGGCGTAGTTTTTCATCCAGGATGTCTCTGTACATTGCTGCATTCATCTTTCCCTCAATCCTGACTAGTCTCCCAGTTCCTGCTGCTGAAAAACATCTCAACAGCATGAGGCCGCCACCACCATGCATCATTGTAGGGATGGTGCCTGGTTTCCTCCAAACATGATTCCTGGCATTCATTCCAAAGAGTTCAATATTTGTCTCATCACACCAGAGAATTTTGTTTATCATGGTCTGAGAGTCCTTCAGGTGCCTTTTGGCAAACACCAGATGGGCTGCCATGTGCCTTTTACTTAAGGAGCAGCTTCTGTCTGGCCACGCTACCATACAGGCCTGATTGGTGGATTGCTGCAGAGATGGTTGTCCTTCTGGAAGGTCCTCCTCTCTCCACAGAGGAATGCTGGAGCTCTGACAGAGTGACCATTGGGTTCTTGGTCACCTACCTTACTAAGGCCCTTCTCCTCCAATCGCTCAGTTCAGACGGGCGGCCAATTCTCGGAAGAGTCCTGGTGGAGCTGAACTTCTTCCATTTACGGATGATGGAGGTCACTGTGCTCACTGGGACCTTCAAAGCAGCAAAAAGTTTTCTGTACCCTTCACTAGATTTCTGCCTCGAGTCAATTCTGTCTCAGAGGTGTACAGACAGTTCCTTTGACTTCATGCTTAGTTTGTGCTCTGAGATGCACTGTCAGCTATGGGACCTTATATTCTCATATGTAGACAGGTGTGTGCATTTACAAATCATGTCCAATCAACTGAATTTACCCGATAGACTAAAATTAAGCTGTAGAAACATCTCAAGGATGATCAGTGGGAACAGGATGCACCTAAGCTCAATTTTGAGCTTCATGGCAAAGGCTGTGAATACTTATGTACACGTGATTTGTTAGGGTTTTTTAAAAATAAATTTGCATAAATCTTAAAAAACAAACAAACAAACAAACAAAAAAAAAACAGGCTTTCACATAGTCATTATGGGGTATTTTGTGGAGAATTTTGATGAAAGAAATGAATTTGATCCATTCTGGAATAAGGCTGTAACATAAAATGTAGAAAAAGTGAAGCACTGTGAATACTTTTTGGATGCACTGTATGTGTAACCCAGACTGAGATTAGAGAGTAATACTTTGGGATAAAAAAAAATGAACACATGGTGAAAGAGAGATGCTACAAATGAAAGATTACATGCTGTGACTGATGGTGAAAGGGGCTGAAAGAAGGAAACAAGTAAAGAATTGGAGGGGCGACATGCTGTGATCTGTAGTTAAGACAGCAAGATGAAGATGGAGGGGAAATTAAAACAAACCAATGACAAAAACACAAAAAACAAAACAAAGGTGGTGGTATGCTACTGAAAATCTGGTTTAGCCATTCGTCATGTTCTGACCTCTTTGAACTGTAAGTGAAGTCACAAACAAACTTACCTGTTTCTGAGACATTCACAGAATTCAGTGAAACACACTTAGCATTGACAAACAGAAACTGCAGACATTCTAAGACCATTTCTATCTCAGTGGATAAGAAATGGTTTTGTTCTTTGCTTGCCTTCTTTTTATTCTTTTCATCTTTACTTTACTTTTTACACAGTGTCATTACTTTTCTCATCCAAATTAGCAAGTCAGAATGATCAAACTGCAATTTCTCGCTCTCTCTTTTTAAAAAAAGCAAATTCCACCATATTCTCCCATACACACAAACATGTCCACACTCTTTACTTGTTAGGTGTGATAACTAATGAAACAAGAAATCACACACAACCTGAATGTCACTGAGTGCTAAATACAGAAACAACAACAGCATTAAGAACACAAAATGTGCAAAATAAATAGATGAGGAACAGCTTTTAACAATTCAGCTGGAAAGAAAAATTCAAAATGAAGACAAACAAAAGTTTGTTACCTGCTCTGCGAAGGCGTCCGGAGGCCTTACTGACACGTTACTGCTTCGCTGTCTGCCAACCGGATCCTAACGAAGACACACACACACACACACACACACACACACACACACACACACACACACACACACACACACACACAATGTAATTAGGGTAAACTCAGGTCCTGAGCAGCGGTAACTGAAATATTCAGAGTGTGCAAAACGGCATTGAGCTTTCAGCCAACGCCCTCAGCACTAAATATTTCATCATGACCTCTTTTTGAAATTCTCCTGGAAAATACTTTTATGTCCAAACAGCTCAAATGAAGTATTTTCACATTTTCAACATTGCGCCATATCCTCTGTTTGAACACTTACATCACTGCTCTTTAAGCGTGTTTATGCAGCTTGGAAATGAGAATCTGGTCGCATTCAACAACGCTTGAAGGTGTCAGCCTTTCAAAACAAACCACACTTGTTTTGGTTTAAAAAGTTCTGAAGCACACAGCCAGACACGCCCATGTCCTCTACCTGCCCCGACTGCTGCCTGCACACACTATGCATGTTTGACTCCTCCACAGCTCAGCGTCCAGAAAAAGTAGATCAAGGTCACCACCCTCTGAACTCATGGGAGAGGGAACTGAGATAAACTTGCATCCCTACTATCTTCAATAACACAGTGAAGACCACCAATGCACAGCCACATGCATGGATGAAATTCTACAGCTCCTGCACTGGGGAGGTGGGATCGAAAAACCATGGAGCAGACAACATGAATGTTTTGTTTTAATCATTATGATGCTGAGTTTATGCATGACGACAAGTCACGAATGCCACGAAGTATACATTCTTGGTCACTGATCACGAATGTGATGATTTCAGGCAGAGGCGTCAAGTGTCCTCAGGAACTGCTGCAACCTGTTACGATTAATGGCACGTGTTGCTGGTGAATTATCAGGAACCATTACACACGGTCAAGAATAATGTTCCGCGCTGTTGCATACAATTGCGTGTAATAGCGCATCGTTACATTCTGTCACGTTGTGAATGAGGCGAATTGTCTCCACACAAACACACATATTCATCCATCAGCTGCTGAACAATTCAGATCGCTCTAATTTGCTCCTCAAAATCCACAGCAGAAGAACTTTGTGACTGCATGCTTAGTTGGGCTCTGTGCCATGGAGTGGAACAGAGAGGAGGAGGAGACGGAGAGAGAGCCAGATGTGTGGCTCCACGCAGCTCTCATCTCGCTCGTTTTCACAAACATCAGGCACAGCAGCAGCAGGTGGAACACCTGCAGGAGCCCGCTGAGGAGCATTCGAACAAAACTTCTAGCCAACTTGCTGTCACTGTCCTTCTTCAGCATACTGCAGCAATGAAACTGAATGCGGTGCAGCAGGGTTTAATTATGCGCATGCCGGAGAAGAACACTGTCACGCTCTATTAAGGATCATCACTAATCAAGAAGGATCAACATGCTCAGTTGTGACCTCCACGACATGAGACAAAATGTGTGACATTCGTGGAACATTTTTTGACAGCCAAAAACATGCTCCACTGATAAACTTTATTGTTTTTGTGAGAATAACTAATTGCAATCAGCTGGTTTATTGGGAAGATGGAACAAATATGTGGCTGGACTTTTACCTTCTGAAGCTGGATTTGACACCTCTGCAGGCATCCATTTCAAAATGAGCAAATATTTGCACAAAAACAATAAAGTTTATCAGTTTGAACATTAAATATCTTGTCTTTTTGGTGTATTCAATTGAATATAGGTTGAAGAAGATTTGGAAATCCTAATATTCTGTTTTTATTTACATTTTACACAATGTCTCAACTTCAATGGAATTGGGGTTGTAACTTGGTATCGATAGTGGGAACTGAGAGGCCCAAAACCGTCCTGTGTGGCTCATTGCAGTCTCCAGAGGTGCCATCACCTTCCAGGGTTACAGGGTTGAAATGAAACATTCTTGTTTTGGGTGGGTAACATATAATTTTATTTCATGGTACAATGATCCTGATACAATTACTTACTAACTTAATAACTTAACTCAATGATTCTGTGCACTGCGTCAGCTACATGTTTCCAGTTTATATGGAGCGCATGTTATCCTTTTTTTCATCAATTAAAAACAGAACAATGAAGTCAATGCTTTAATTTTCTCCCAAAGCAAAGTAATCAAAGCAGTGTGACATTACCCTTAAACTTTCACTTCAACATCAAAGTCTAACCTCCACTCTCAAGGCTCATTTCTACTTTATTAAAAAAAACATCCTGTGAAACAAGTGGAACCTGAGCACTCAGACAACATCTGACACCAAACAGGCAATCAAACAGACACTGACTATGTCATATGATTAAATGCAGATGGAATAAACTTAATGAAGTATCAAATAGACCTGTTAAGAATGCCAAATTTAATGAATGAGAAGCAATCTGCAGTCAGGATCTAAGACGTACAGATAGCTATGTGCCACACACATAATTCAATCATACAACTATTAAGCCTCGGCCCCACTAAATAATAAGCCATTAATAATGAGCCACGCATGGGTGTGTCAGAGATTATTTGAAGAATGATCCACGTTTTAATCTATTACATATCCGCTATACAGAAGCCTCTATGTGCCTCTCTGTATCTCACATGTGCCAGGTATTAGCCTCTAGTGAGCCACGACCGACCTGTCATTTGAGCCCCGTCCAGCCTCCAATGGCTTGTGCCGCTGCATATAATCCATTTAGCACCATGTTAACGCAACGTTGGTGGACGCCGTGCCTCAGGCTGCTGTTCACCTGTGTTCCAGCGTCATTAAATGCACCAGACCAGCTTGAACTGAACCATGGGCTCCTGGACAGTCGCCTCAGCGCTTCCTCTCACTGGCTTTATTTTTTCTGTGGAATTTTGACACCGTGATCCAACTTTTAACTTTGTGTTCATCTGTTATTGTCTGCAAAATCACTCTTTTGCATGCGCGCATTCTGCTTTCCTGGACAGTCACCTCTGCGCTCCTTCTCGCTGGCTTTATTTCTTCCACGCCTTTAAACACACATTTGACACCGTGATCCAACTTTTAACTTTGTGTTTGTCCGTTATTGACTGCAAAATTACTCTTTTGCAAGCTGGTGTTTTGCGTAAATGCTCTTCTTGAGTGCAAGTCATTGCGTCACTGTGCGTCTCATCGGATCCATTAACAAGTTGTTAAATCTATCAAACATTCTTTTACAGCTGCTTATAAAGAAGGAATGAACATGCAACTGCTTTACCAAGCTATTACAATAAAAATAGCTACATTTTAAGATGTTCCAAATACATCCTCCATTTCATGGAGCAGGAGAGAGAGGGACAAAAAAGGGCCAGAAGAAGCAGTCTTCTGTGATTCCAGAAGCAATTAGAGGTGTTTTCAACATCTAAGCTCTGACAGAAAATGATTGATCTGCTAAAAAATACTTATTTTATATAGCGTATGGCATACAAAATTGGTGGAAATGTGCCCAAGAGAGCTGAACCTCTCCTAAATAATCTCTCAGGCACTCGTAGGTGCCAGGACTCTGATACTGTGCTTTTACCAGCCTTGTCTGCACCACACATGCCTCTAAAATCTTTGTTTGTCCTCGTAATAAGTCGCACACAAACTGCCCTGTGCTGTTGTTGCTAAATTTTGACCTTCTTGAAATTAGCACCACGCTCAGAGATGAGCCTCGTACACTGAAGATAATGCCTCTAAGAGCCTCTCAGAGCCACCATTCTCTCATGATTGTTGAATACCTCCTCTTGTACAAAAAAAAAAAAAAAAAACATGCTACGTGACTCATTATTCACTGTTCATTATTTGGTGGGACAAGAGCTTTAATAGGAATGAAATACAGAGTCTTCAACATGAAGAAATCACTTTCAGCAGCCTTCTGTGGCTTTAATAGAAATCTACTAAAAGCCACTGGTGTGTGGCAGAGACTCATTAGGCATGTGTTAAAATTAATGAGTGTAATCTCTGAAGGAGTAAAGGCCTATGTATTTGTTTAAACTGACAGAACCTACCCCCCCCACCACCACACCTCACATGCAAATTCCAGGATGAATCAAAGTACAACAACCTATCATCTGGTATTCTTTTCAGTGTTAGCAGAAACACCATTTGGTTTGTTCCTAACTGTACTTTTACTGTCACACGTGCTGTGTACTTTGGCCCAGATATACGAGGTCTATCAGAAAAGTATCCGACCTTATTAAAAAAAACAAAAAACAAAAACATATGGATTTGAATCACGTGTGCTTGCGTGAGCCAACTTTGAACCTTCATGCGCATGTGTGATTTTTTTCACGCCTGTCGGCTGCGTCATTCGCCTGTGAGCAGGCTTTGAGTGAGGAGTGGTCCAGCCCTCTCGGTGGATTTTCATTGTCAGGGAAATGGCTGAGAGACTGCCGCTTTGCTTGAACAAATTTTTTTTAGAAACTGTGAGGCACATCCATGTGGACACCATTCGAGAAATTCAGGTGGTTTTTGGTGAAAATTTTATGGGCTTCAAAGACATTAAGGGATGTTACTGTCCCTTTAAGGATGGCCCACAGCAGCTGTGGGGCGCGCCGCGCTCCAGCTGCAATCGACAGGCTGAGCGACCATTTCATTTCTAAACGGATCGCTCTGTGGATCCGTGACCATCGTGTGCAATTTCTCTGGTTATCACAAGAGCTGGACATCAACTATTTTCCTGCAGATTTCACTTTTAACAAGAGATTTTGTCATGGAAAGCCGAGCGGACGCTTCGCGCGTCACGATGAATTTGCTGCTGGACTGACACAAAACCACCTCCGTTTTGGTCTCACAGGACGGCTTTGAGATGGCGTTCAGACAGCTGTTGGTGGTTTTTCAGTCGAGTGATTATCCAGGAAATTGTGGACGAGCCTGGACATGCCAGAACATGTTCTGTGATGTTTCATCACGGCGTTGCTTTGCGCGAATTCCTCCGCACGTCTGTCTCAATTTGTCGAAAAAGTGCTGATGTCCACGTCTTTTCACAATTCCTGTGCTAGTCCAGATGACGTCCCGGATAAAACACAGTGTCCAGTTTGAAAATGAACGGCACATTCCACTTTTAACAAGGACTTTTTGTCATGGAAAGGAGCGGCAAGAGAGACAAAGAACAGAGACAAAGAACACCTCCGTTTCGGAGTGCCAGAAGGACAAGCTGGGACATGTTCAGCTCTCCACAATTTCTCTGATACTCACTCAACTGGTAAGCACTGAAAGGCATGTCCCAGCTTGTTTCTAAAAAAATTTCATCAAGCAAAGCGGCAGTCTCTCAGCCATTTCCCTGACAATGAAAATCCGCCGAGAGGGCTGGACCACTCCTCACAGGCAAATGACGCAACCAATAGGCGTGAAAAAAATCATGCATGCGCATGAAAGTTCAAGGTTGGCTCACGCAATCACACGTGATTCAAATCCATATGTTTTTTTTTTTTTAAATAAGGTTGGATACTTTTCTAATAGACCTCGTAAACTTTCTTTTTCAGTTCACGGTGTGTTTCCTGTCTGTGATGCAGTTTTGCATCAATGCACAGGTTGTTACACAACTTAATGATCACATTTCTTTACACACATTTAGATTTTTTTTAATCCAATGTGACTTACAACAGAGTAATCATAATCAACCAGCATTTCAAAGGCAAACTTCAGTATAACAATAAATACTATCATAAATATTATCTAAATATTACATATTAAATCCACAAAGTAATCAGAAATGATATGATAAAATTTAACATTGAAGTGCTATGCTTGCAAGTTTATTTACCTTAAGCCGATTTTGCTGGGTTGCTGTTATCGACCACCAAATGGTAATTGTGAATATTTAGATACAATCTGTGAAATGTTGGACACCTATACTGCTGTGGGTCAGGGTACTTACTTTATGGGTGACTTTAACATTGACTGGTTCGCTAAAAACTGCCATTTAAAAAATGAGTTGTTTACTGTTACTACTACATGTGGATTTACTCAGGTTATTAATAAACCTACAACAACACACTACCATTGACATTAACACTTGTCTGATTGTCCGGGACAAGTGGAAAATGTGATCGGACAGGCAATAGCTCTAAATCGTTGTCCAAGCAGGCAAGTGGCATTTTTTTTTATTTTTTTTTTAGTTTAAAACGTTCAAATTCTTTATTTTCATCGCTCAGAACTAAAATACCTGACTGCCGCCTTTTTGTTTTCTTATTTACATCACGTGTTGTCTCGCAACTCGCAAGAAAGCGTCTTCGGTTTTTCCCGCCACTCTCCACGCAGCGGACAATCAGAAAACATGATATCACAGGGTTCTCCCCAGACAATGGAAAAATGGCGCCGTGCCATCAGTGTTCTGAAAGCGCCATCACACTCTGCTCTGCTCTGCTCTCAGGTAGTTTTCTAAAATCCAGCCAGGCTGTTTGTGCTGAACTGCCCGCTTGTCTGTCCCCCGCCGGCAGGCTGCAGCTCAGAGAGCACAATGGGGAACCCCCCCCCCCCCCCCAAAAAAAAAAACTGTCAAAGTCTTCAGATAAAAAGAGCTCCTTCTGCTTGCATAGCTCCAGAAATTCATTTATAGGCTTTATTTTACAGTTGAAAGCCTTCATGTTTCCAAAGTTTGCTCAAATACGGTGTGAGAGTGAAGTCTCTCGTTCCCTCACACACACAGGGAGAGAGGAGAGAAAGAGGGAGGGAGGAGGAAAAAGTGTGAACAGCAGACGCTACACACTGTAAAAAGCAGTGAAGCAATTTTAATTAAGGATCATTTTCACCACACAGCCTCAGTGAAACAGTAAAGTGTGAAAAACTGATTCAGAAAGTTTTTCATCCATGATTTCATCATTAAAAGAACAAATTTACTCCTTTACTTCTTCCAGAATTATTTTTTTTTCATTTTCTTTTTATTATTGTTGTTTATGCACTAATGACAACCCATCAAATTACTTGTGAGAACTTACTTGGCAATAAATTTGATTCTGATTTGACAATCAAATCAGTCCAGATTTAGCTCTTGTTCAAACAAGACAATTAGGGGTTATATTATTGTTGTTTTTTTTAAATAAGTATGCAATTCCACTCAAAAATGTTGGGAAAAAAAAGCTACACTGTCAACATGACAGAAATACTGCCAGGGTTACTTGTCCTATGGACAAGTACACTAAAAAGCTTAATGTCAATGCCTGATACATTTTAAAAATGATGGTGCCAGAATATCAACATGTATTGATCACATTTTTACCAATTCTCCTGAGTGTTGTAGTAAAGCAATTTATGTTCCCATTGGCTGTAGTGATCATAACCTGATCATAATTGTATTAGCTACGATGGTAGGTAGACCTCAACCCACAGTAATATTCAAGAGGTCATATAAAATGTTTAATAATGAGAAATTTGTTGATGATGTGAAAGCCATATGCTGGTCTGAGGTGTTAGCTATTCATAATCCTGAAATTGCACTTTCAATATTTAATATCTTACGAGGTCTGTTAGAAAAGTATCGGACCTTTTTATTTTTTGCAAAAACCTGATGGATTTGAATCACGTGTGCTTGCATGAGCAAACCTTGAACCTTCGTGCGCATGCGTGAACTTTTTCACACCTGTCGATTGCATCATTTTCTGGTAAGCAGCCTTTGTGTGAGGACACGTGTAGTGCGCTTGGTGGATTTTCACTTCAAGGAAAAAGACAGAACGACTGGAGCAGCGCCGCATCAAATTTTGCCAGAAACTGGGCGACAGCCAGGTGGAAACCATTCAGAAGATTCAGACGGCTTTTGATGACGATGCTGTGGGCATCACACAGATTAAGGAGCGGTACAACCGGTTTAAAGACGTCTGCACAATGGTGGAGAGCGAGCCATGCTCCGGTCGGCCATCAACATGCTGAAATGACCAGATCATTTCCAAAGTGAATGCTGTGGTGATGCGGGACTGTCGTGTGACTATCCGAGAAATTGCGGAAGAGGTGGACATCAGCACTTTTTCGGTACATTCCACTGTGACAGAAGATCTGGCCATGAAAAGAGTGGCTGTGAAATTCAGGCGAAGCTGCAAAAGCGCCACCGTGTTGAAGTCTCACAGGACATGCTGTGACATGCCCACCTCTTCCACAATTTCTCGGATAGTCACATGACTGAAAAGTCACCGAAAGCCGTCTGAATCATCCGAATGGTTTCCACCTGGCTGTCACCCAGTTTCTGGCAAAATCTGATGTGGTGCTGCTCCAGTCGTTCCGTCTTTTCCCTTGAAATGAAAATCCGCCGAGCGCACTACACACGTCCTCACACAAAGGCTGCTTACCAGAAAATGATGCAATCGACAGGGATGAAAAAGTTCACACATGTGCATGAAGGTTCAAGGTTTGCTCATGCAAGCACACGTGATTCAAATCCATCAGGTTTTTGGAAAAAAAAAAATAAAAAGGTTCGATACTTTTCTAACAGACCTCGTATTCCTTCCTTTAGTTGAAATTCATGCTCCTTTGAAGAAGTTTACTGTCAGGAATATCATCACACCCTGGTTAGATGATGAAATTAAAGACTATTAAAGTGAGAGATCAGATGAAAAAGACAGCAATTATAAAAGGAAATAAATCTGACTGGGACCTTTATTGTAAAATGAGGAACTCTGTCTCCAACCTCCACAAAAAGAAAAAAAAAAAACATTTTTTTGAGAATTGAGTTCAGAAAGCAGGAACTGACAGTAAAAAGATATGGAATGTTTTAAATCAGCTGACAGGAAAGAAAAATAAAATCAATCTGTCCTTTCTTGAGGTAGATAATAAATTCATAACAAAGCCTTATTGCTAATTATATCAATGATTATTTTATAAGCAAACTAGACAAATTAAAAGAAAATATGCCTAATCCAAGTAATGTTAAATCATATCTATTGTAACAAAATTACAAAAAATAAAAACACCAAGTTTAAATTTGAAAAAGTAATTACAAATAAGGTAAAGGAATTCCTGAAATCCTGTAAAGACTGTATTGCTCCTGTTTTAGCCCATATAATAAACCTCAGCTTTACTTGCAATACATGTCCGCAAGCATGAAAACAGGCTAAAATTATCCCACTACCGAAAAATAAGAAACTTCCGTTCTCAACTTTAGTCACCCCATAAGTATTCTACCTGTGTTATGAAAAATTATGGAGTCTATTGTATATGAGCAAATTAATAACTATTTTTCTTCTAATAACTTAATCACAGATTTCCAAAACGCATATAGAAAGACTCACTCCACTGCCACGGCGTTGACTCATATATCCAATGATTGGTTCAGAAAGGTTGAAAAGAATATAGTTGGTACTGTGTTTCTCGATCATTGACCATAATTTGTTATTGGAAAAACTTGCTTGTTATGGTTTTGAGCTATAAGCTCTTACTTGGTTTTATAGCTATCTATTTAACAGAACAGTGTTGTTTAATGGCAGCTTCTCAATCACCAGGAGTGTAGTATGTGGAGTGTCACAAGGGAGTTGCCTCGGTCCATTACGATTTACAATTTTCACGAATGATTTACCATAAATTTTAGATACAGCTAGTATAGTGATGTGTGCAGATGATTCAACCATATATACATCAGCACGCTCACACAATGATTCAGAAACTGTTTTGAATATGGAACTGCACAATGTAGTTGACTGGGTAACATCTAACAAGCTAGTGTTAAATACAGTAAAGACTAACTGCATGATTATTAGCTCCAGTTTTGTTATTATGATAAACCCTGTATTAAACATTAAAATTAATATAATAATACAACCCCAATTCCAATGAAGTTGGGACATTGTATAAAATGTAAATAAAAACAGAATACAATGATTTGCAAATCCTCTTTGACCTATATTTAATTGAATACACCACAAATACAAGATATTTAATGTTCAAACTGATAAACTTTATTGTTTTTGTGTAAAGATTTGCTCATTTTGAAATGGATGCCTACAACACGTTTCAAAAAAGCTGGGGCAGTGGTATGTTTACCACTGTATTATATCACCTTTCCTTCTAACAACACTGAATAAGCGTTTGGGAACTGAGGACAGTAATTGTTGAAGCTTTGTGGGTGGAATTCTTTCCCATTCTTGCTTAATGTATGACTTCAGTTGTTCAACAGTCCGGGGTCTACGTTGTTGTATTTTGCCCTTCATAATGCGCCACACATTTTCAATGGGCGACAGGTCTGGACTGCAGGCAGGCCAGTCTAGTACCCGCACTCTTTTACAACGAAGCCATGCTGTTGTAATTTGTCTTGTTGAAATAAGCAGGGACGTCCCTGAAAAAGCTGTTGCTTGGATAGCAGCATGTGTTGCTCCAAAACCTGTATGTACCTTTCAGCATTGATGGTGACATCACAGATGTGTAAGCTGCTTATGTCATGGGCACTAACACACCTCCATACCATCACAGATGCTGATTTTTGAACTTTGAGCTGGTAACAATCTGGATAGTCTTTTTCCTCTTTTGTCCAGAGGACCCGACATCCATGATTTCCAAAAACAATTTGAAATGTGGACTCATCAGACCACAGCACACTTTTCCACTTTGTGTCTGTCCATTTCAAATGAGCTCGGGCTCAGAGAAGGCGGCAGCATTTCTGGATGTTGTTGACGTATGGCTTCACTTTGCATGGTAGAGTTTTAACTTGCACTTGTAGCTGTAGAAACGAACTGTGTGAACTGACAATGTTTTTCTGAAGTGTTCCTGAGCCCACACGGTAAGATCCTTTACACAATGATGTCAGTTTTTAATGCAGTGCCGCCTGAGGAATCGAGGGTCACGGGCATTCAATGTTGGTTTTCAGCCTTGACGCTTACGTGTAGGAAGTCCTCCAGATTCTCTGAAACTTCTGATTATATTATGGACTGTTGATGATGGAATCCCTAAATTCCTTGCAATTGAACATTGAGAAACATTGTTCTTAAACTGTTGGACTCTTTTTTCACGCAGTTGTTCACAAAGTGGTGATCCTTGCCCCATCTTTGCTTGTGAATGGCTGAGACTTTTGGGGATGCTCCTTTTATACCCAATCATGACACTCACCTGTTTCCAATTAAACTGTTCACCTGTGGAATGTTCCAAACAGGTGGTGTTTGAGCATTCATCAACTTTCCCAGTCTTTTGTTGTCCTGTCCCAGCTTTTTTGAAACATGTTGTAGGCATCCATTTCAAAATGAACAAATATTTGCACAAAAACAATAAAGTTTATCGATTTGAACATTACATATCTTGTCTTTGTGGTGTATTCAACTGAAAATAGGTTGAAGAGGATTTGCAAATCATTGTATTCTGTTTTTATTTACATTTTACACAACATCCCAAGTTCATTGGAATTGGGGTTGTAAATCAAGTTCACGAGACCAAGCTGTTGGGTGTAACGGTAGACTCAAAATGATCATGGAAAAAAATGTATAATATTTTTGTAAAAATTTGCAGGGGTATATCGATTATGAGAAGAGATGCAAGGTTTCTAAGTTGAACTACAATGAATTATGCTATTAAAGCATTACTATTAGTATACCTGGACTATTGCCCAGCAGTTTGGTCAAATGCCACTGGAGAAATGATAAACAAATTACAGATTATTCAAAATAGGGCTGTTCGTATAGCACTTAGAGAGAGATGAGATTTATTGTCATTGTCATTACACGAGTGCAACAACAACGAAATTACGATTACACTCCAATTACTTCAGACAAGATACAGCAATTAATCCACAATTATTATTTGTTTACCGTAATAATGGCACACATCAGAATTAAAGACAACACATATACATTTGACATTGTTTATGTGCACTAAACTTGAAGCAGTCCGTCATCTGAATTGAGGCAAAGTGGGTGAAGGCTGCAGCAAGAGGGGCCCACGCCACTCAGCTAGGGGGTTGAAGGCTGCAGCAGTAAAAACCGTACTGCCTTCGACGTGGCAGGGAGGAAGCCAGGGTGAGGGGAGTAGAGAGACACGGGGGGAGGGGTGGGGGGGTAATAGGGATGGAGGGATGGAGACATGCGTCGTGTGCAGATGAGTTAAGTTTCAGTCAATTTTTGTCCGTGTGTGTGTGTAAAGTCTGATGTTGCTAGGCAAGAGCAGGCTGGGGGGGAGATAGATGAGAAGGGGGGCCGAATTCCTTCACCAAGGCTGTAGATCCTGCTGGCGGAAGAGCAGGGTATTTGGCCTTCAGGAGCATGTTGATGTTAGGCGGAGAGATACAGAATTCCATTTACTGCACCTCTGACCATCTAGAGTCCAAATTTATGAAGAATATTCTTCGGTCCTCAGCAGCACATTCCTTTGCAATGCAGCGTATATGCTCCAAGATGGTATCAACTGTTAAGGATTTTATATATATATATATATATATATGTTATCACTGTTAAACATTTGTACCTTCGTCTTCTTTCTTATGAAAACGGTGTTGTGCTGTTTGCACCTAACCCCGAGAATGTATGTGTTATTCAACCTTGTTTTAGCATGCTGGGGTCAATCTGAACTGGGAATGAAGAGCTGGATGTACTTATTATTATTATTATACAACTTGTTTTTGTAGCCGCTAACGACTGGGAGTGAAGCATGATGGGGTCAGTCATGAACTGGGAGTAATAGACCTGAAGGTTGTTTTTGACTGTTGTGACGTGATGCTTAGTGTGAAGACCAGGACACTCCAGGCAGATGCACAACAGCTGATAACTGCAACAGACGAACGAGATGTGCTGACCTCCGACGATAAGAGTAAAAGAAAGAAACTGTTTGTCCTTACAGCTGCGCTTATTGACGCATGTGTTTATGTTACGGGAAGAAACTTGTCTCGCGTTGTTCCCCCCCCCCCTTAGGACAAGTTTTATGATGTAATGAGGGCATCTCTAATAAAAAGAGCGGGAGCACAGGCCAGACTTTAGTGTAGCCTTGGTGTACAGCCTGGCCGCACTCCGCGCGTGATTAATTTGACTTTCTGTCTCACTGGTGTTTCTTCCACCATGTGTACAGGCTGTTGTTGCAGCCTCTATGGCTGTTCAAAGTAGCAGTAATGTTGTTCTATTCCATCAGTTGACACTGAAAGTTCCACATGCAGTTTCTGCACTTCTGTTGCAGACAAACATGAGCCTTTTGTCCCCAGCAAGACATCTTTCGTGCATGTCCTTGCTATTATCACAACCACACCTTACGGTAGAGCGCTGTACAACATTGAATCCATCCACATTGATACCTTTACCTGAGGATGGTGAGCCGCACAATTGTCTTGATGTAGCTACGGTCTGTACGAAAGCACGCCCAGACCTCCGGGACACACCCATCCCAAACAGTACAATCGTGTATGTGGATGGTTCTTCCACTAAAAATGCTTATGGACAAACGCAATCTGGATATGCTGTCGTCACAAATTCAGAAGTATTAGATTCTGCTTCATTGCCATCGTCATTTTCAGCACAAGCAGCTGAATTAGTTGCTTTAACTGCAGCTTGCTATCTGTTTCAAGGTACGGCCGTATCAATTTATACAGACAGCCAGTACGCTTTCAGCACAGTGCATGTGTTTGCAAAACTGTGGGAGGAGCGTGGAATGGTGACATCATCTGGAAAGCCAGTGACTCATGCCACTCTCCTAACTGCCCTACTGCAAGCTGTGAAGTTGCCTCAACAAATTGCTATATGCAAATGTGCGGCTCACACCAAAGGCTCTGACAGTGTTTCAAAAGGAAATGATTTTGCTGACAGAGCAGCAAAAGAGGCAGCAGCAGCTTCTTCTATTTTTGTTGTACAGGAAACTACTCCAGATTTGCATTTAGGTCATACACTGCTTGCTGACATGCAACAGCAGGCAACTGACAGAGAAAAACAAATGTGGATAGCTAAAGGAGCTACGTATGCAAATGACTTGTACGTATGACCACAAAAGAAACCCATATTGCCAAAAAATATGTTTAAATGGGCAGCTATTATGAGCCATGGCGTGACGCATGTCTCATCAGGGGGTATGATATCGCAATTGCAATCTATTTTTTGTCTTTATGGGTTCGATGCATATGCAAAACAGCATTGTAGAGCATGCATGATATGTGCAAAACACAACTCACAAGGCAATTTGAGACCCCAAAGAGGTAAATTTCCAACACCACAATATCCCTTTCAAGTGATTCATATGGATTATATACAGCTGAGTAAACATGAAGGGAAGGAATTTTGTTTAGTCATAATTGATGCCTTCTCAAAATGGGTAGAATTGTTCCCTACAAAACATGCAGATTCACTTACAGTGGCTAAAGCATTATGCAAAGACATCATCCCACGATTTGGAATACCAGAAACAGTCTATTCAGATAATGGAGCGCATTTTGTTAATACAATAGTGCAATACGTAGGAGAAGCGCTACAGGTTAATCTCAAAAATCATTGTGCTTATCATCCACAAAGCGCCGGATTAGTGGAAAGGATGAATGGAACAGTAAAAAACAGACTTAGAAAGACAATGGAGGAAACAGGCAGACCATGGACGCATTGTGTAGATTTGGTAAAAATGTATATAAACATAACTAGTACCATGGGGTTGACACCGTATGAAACATTGTTTGGCAGAAAATATCGATTGCCATATTATGGACAAATTTGGGATGTACCTGAGGAAGCCAATTTGGCGGATTACATGAGAAAAATGTTAGAAGGACAACGAGGGAGAGTTCCAAACACTGATGATCCCATTTCTCCACAGGAGGACCCTAAAGTGGTACCTGGAGACTGGGTGTTGATAAGAAGCATCAAGAGAAAACACTGGCATTCACCTAAATGGGAAGGGCCCTATCAAGTACTACTCACAACACCCACAGCTTTGAAAATTGGGGAAAGAAGTACATGGATTCATTTAACTCACTGTAAGAAAGTCATTTCTGCAGACACAGACAAACAGTAAGAACAGTAGGACAAGACTAGTAATAGTGTGTGAGCTTGGTGTTAAGATCCAGGTTAGACACGAAAGCTAGCAGAAGACGTTAAGAAGCCACTGTTCTGAACATAGGTGTGCTGTAGTGTGCAGAAATGGCGAAAGAAAAAAATAAAAAGAACGAGGGTTTCTGGACCCCACGGACAGTCCTTGTTATGCTACTTTTCTTTTTTGAATTGGGATTATTATTAAAAGCCATGAGCACGGGACATGATAATAAGGATCACATCCGCAGATTGCAGAGACCAAAAAGAAGTAACGAAGACCCCAGTCCGATAATAAATGCCACAGTACATAGCTGTGATGGGAATAATGTGTACCGATTTGGTGTACAAGCCTGCATTCCTAGAAATACTTCTGTGATCATCTCTGTACCATATAGTGCTCTTACCCATGGAATGCCGGATGGTGACAGAGGGACTAATTACGGAAATAGTTTCTCATGGTATATGACCAACGATCAACAAGATAGGAGATGGGAAACGTTGGTAGCCGATGAATGGAGTAGATGGACACCAAGATGGGCACAAACCGAGTGGGCTAAGTACCAGAGTCAAATTCTCAAAATGTATCAAACAGATGATAAGCTGTCTATAGTGGTGAATACCACAGAAAAAGGAACCATATTCCCACCTGATATAGAGGGAGACTGTTGGTTGTTCCTCCTTTGGGTATACAAACAAGGAAAAGATCCGTATTTCCATTTCTTCCTCTGTGAAACAGATAGAGTACAGCAACCAATATTGACCGAATTAAGTACGTCAAAGGGGGTGTCCATACAAGCAAAGGGGGTGTCCATACAAGCAAAGGGGGTGCCCATACAAGCAAAGGGGGTGTCCGTACAAGGCACAAAAGACATGAAGGCAGATGACTGGTTCCTAGTAACTACAGGAATTAGTGGACAAAATAACAATTGGCTTTTAATGGCAGAACAAGCAGGACTAGCAGCAAAGAAGGACTGTGTTGTATGTATGGGACCCAGACCTATATTACAGGTAATACCGGCAGCATTACCCAAAGACTGTCTACTGACTGCTATGACACAGACATACATTGCGGCAAACAACAATTGTTCTAAGTGGGACAAGATCTATCCAGTGACCAAATTGACTAAGATTAAACCTTTATTCTCAAGCAAAGTTGGGCATGCTAACCATACATGTGTACACTTGACAGGGACAAGTAAGACTTTGGGTAGCTTAAACCACACCGCCTGGTGTAAGAATGTGGTCCATAGTACTCCCACATTCAAACCTGTCGGGAGGAGTGACGTATGGTGGTGGTGTGGGGATAACAGAATCTTTGACAGACTGCCACGAAATGTGTCAGGTTATTGTGCATTAATATCATTATTGTTACCAGTTGAAGCCATACCCATGACCCCTGAAGACGTTACGACATATGCAGCCTCTCTTATTCCTGAGGATTGGCAGAAAGGCATAGCCAGACATAGAGTAAAAAGAGATTGGAAAGGAGTAGGAAATCCAACATATATTGACGCAATAGGAGTCCCCAGAGGAGTGCCTGACGAGTATAAACTGGTTGATCAAATAGCAGCTGGATTCGAATCTTCCATCTGTTGGTGGTGTTCAATTAATAAAAACGTGGACAGAATAAACTAAGTTAATAAACTAACTAACTAAGCTGGGTGATGCCTACTATATGTTTAACAGGCGATAAACAGGTGGGAAATGTTAAGGATTTTATATATATATATATATGTATATGTTATCACTGTTAAACATTTGTACCTTCGTCTTCTTTCTTATGAAAACGGTGTTGTGCTGTTTGCACCTAACCCCGAGAATGTATGTGTTATTCAACCTTGTTTTAGCATGCTGGGGTCAATCTGAACTGGGAATGAAGAGCTGGATGTACTTATTATTATTATTATACAACTTGTTTTTGTAGCCGCTAACGACTGGGAGTGAAGCATGACGGGGTCAGTCATGAACTGGGAGTAATAGACCTGAAGGTTGTTTTTGACTGTTGTGACGTGATGCTTAGTGTGAAGACCAGGACACTCCAGGCAGATGCACAACAGCTGATAACTGCAACAGACGAACGAGATGTGCTGACCTCCGACGATAAGAGTAAAAGAAAGAAACTGTTTGTCCTTACAGCTGCGCTTATTGACGCATGTGTTTATGTTACGGGAAGAAACTTGTCTCGCGTTGTCCCCCCCCCCTTAGGACAAGTTTTATGATGTAATGAGGGCATCTCTAATAAAAAGAGCGGGAGCACAGGCCAGACTTTAGTGTAGCCTTGGTGTACAGCCTGGCCGCACTCCGCGCGTGATTAATTTGACTTTCTGTCTCACTGGTGTTTCTTGACTCTGTTTGTCTTATCAAAGGTTTTAAGAATGTTTGGAGGAGAAAATACCCAACATCAACTTTGCGTTTGAGTTCAAGAGTTCATGCAGTCTGAGATTACACGGCATTGCCCAACTCATTAATCATGATGAACAGCTGAGGGGATGAGATTCTGGAAGCAGCTGTCTTGCTAATATTCCTGTGGGTTAGGGCAGCGCACAAACCAATCAGCACCAAACCTCCCACCATAAAAGCGAATAGAAATAAATCCTCAATGTCTTCCACACAGGGTGAAGCCAAACATGTCACAATCTGTCTCTCTCAGGCATCAATAGCATAGCCTGCTGGGTAGGTTTCATCAGGGCACGCAGGGTCCCCCATCCCTGATTTCCTTGTCGAAAAAAAGCACTGAGAGGCCAGCTGATAAATTCCATGGTTAATCCAAATCTTAATTTGAAGAATTCACAATCTGGTGAAGCTGGGACTTTGAAGGTCGGAGCAGAGATAGAGAACAGAAAGGAGGAGAGGAGAGGGGTGGAATGCGACCGTCCTTGCCGGAGTCCCAAGCTGGAGTGCAGTTATAGGACAAATATCATTACAATGCATAAAAATTTAAACTGGCTGTTCGACAAAGACAGACTTTTATATTCACTGATCATTTTTACTAGAAAGATTATTGTCACTAAGTTACCTTATATTTTGTTTAGGAATTTTTCTTTTAGTTCAGAAAATCATAGATAATAACCACACATGCTGTGGCAGAAAACTTTATGCTACCTGCAGCTAGAACTAATGCCATTAAGAACACTGTCATCTTTAGGGGTATGAAGGAATGGAATTTATTACCTGATCATATCAAACTCACTTCAAATGAATGTTATTAATAAAAACTTCAAAAACTGCATTTATTAAAATAACGAGCAATCTGGGTTAAATCTGCTTATCTGTACATGGAGTGGTTGTATTTGTTGGTGTATCTTTATACATATATAGACTTTTTTTTATGTGTGTAGACTTGACCATGTATGATGAGTAATGTAATTGGAATTTTTTTTTACTTTTATACTTTTGAATGCATTTTTAATTTATGTATGGACCCCATGGAGGGGTAGCTGCAGCTCTGCTGCAGCTAATGGCAATCAAAATAAATAAATAAATAAACAGTGAAAAAAATTTAAGCAATGAAAGGAAGAAAGAGAAAAGAATGTAAATGTGAGTTAAGTACATTGGGGTTGCCAGAAGAACAGGTAGAGCTGGGTTTTCAAGAGTTTCTTGAAGGCAGTGAAAGATAGCTCTGCTCTGATCATATCAGGTAGCTTGCTCTACCGTTGGACAACCAAAAATGAGAACACTCTCGATTGACTCGCTTGTAGAAATGGTTGTGCTAGGTGCCGCTACTTTGAGGAGTACGATGGCCAAGGTGTGACAGATGCCTTCACGAGAACAATTAAGTTGATGGGTGCAGACCAAGATGTCACTTTGCTGGGAAACACTGATGACTTGAATCTGATGAGGGCAGCAAAGGTAGTGATTGAAAACCAGAAGTACCGCCACATTGTGGATCATCTGTAGGGGCTTCACCATGCCAAGCCAAGAGGCCCGTTAGAAAAAATTGCAGTAGTTGAGGAGATAAATAACCATCGCCTGTATGAGGAGTTGGGTGGAATACTGAGCTAGGTACAGCCTGATTTTCCTTATGTTAAGTAGTGTGGAGAGGCACAAACGAGAGGCAGAGGCAACATGGTCCATGAAGTACTGCTGGCTATCAATCATGACCCCTGGGTTTCCTGCCACTCCGGCTGGAGTGAGAGACAGAGGTGAAATTTCTGTTGATGTTGTGATCAATAGATTGTTTGGCCAGGAAGACCAGCAGTTCTGTCTTAAAGAGATTTAGTTGAAGGTGATGTTACTTCATCCATGAATATATATCTGAAAGACAATCAGAGCTATGCACTGAGACCATGGGGTTATATGGTGGGAATGACAGAGTTGGGTATCATCTAAGAAGCAGTGATAAGTCATGAGAGCATATAGTAACTGGACTCAGGGAGGTGGTGTATATACCAAAGAATAGGGGCCCAAGCACAGAGCTTTTGGCCAGTCCTGTGGACAAGCAGCGAGATGTAGGTGACTGTCTTAACCATGATACACTAAATCAATGCACAGTGAGACAGGACTCACTGAGCTGCTGCTCTTGCAGTTTTTAAGGCTACTGTCACAGACAGTAGAGTTGTTTCAGCATAGTGGCCACTTTTAAAGTTTGATTTTGATCAAGAAGGTCATTCCATGAGAGGAAATCTGTGACCTGTTAGAAAAACTGCTCTTTCAATAGCTTTACATGAGAATGAGAGATAGGCTGTCAGTTCTCAACCTCAGTAGAATTGAGGCTGTTTAAGCACAGATGTTACCTGGGCCATTTAAAAAAAAAGGTAGAAAATGTACCAGAAGACAGAGAAGCATTTAGAAGACGTGTGATTGCTGGCATGATGGTAGGAGATATGGTTTGAAGAAGAGTGGTAGGAATAGGGTCCAGTGGGCATGTAGTGGGATAAGTTCCATGTCAAGATTTTAGAGACCTCGCTCTCGGAGATAGGGGTAAATTCCCGAAATGATGTGTCAAAAACCAGAGGACACAAAGAAGTATATGCAGTGGGACTGCTGCATATTGGGGTATTTGTTGCACTTTCAGCAAAAAAGAGATAGCGAAAGCCATATTTTTAGACTGCGACGTTGAGTTTTTAATTGCACCCTTATCTCAGGGAGAGAGGTTGTGACTAAGTCACTCACAGAACTGACTACTGATCGCTGCCACTTTATCAGTGAAGAAAGAGGCAAATATATCAGCTGTGAGGTTGACACGTGGGGGAGGTGATAGTGGGCTGAGTAGAGATTTGCAGGTGGAAAATAACTTTTCAGTGTGAGACTGTTGATTCTGACATTATAGAAGGCAGTTGTTGCAGCAGATACACTAGATGAGGACAACACACGTGTGTGGTAGCTTGAGAGATCAGCAGGTCTTCATGAATTTGAGCCTTTTTCACTCAGCCGCTCCGATTTCAGTCCACAGCAATCAGAAGGAATCACTGACTCATGGGAACGGCTGGTTAGTGCAAACAGGTCTGGTAGACCTGCAGACCGACATCGGCTATCCAGGTAAGAGCTCAGTGTGGAACAGAGAGACTCTGCATCGTTAACCTCTAGAGAGAAGAATGTGCTAAGTTAAAATAGAGTAGAGGCAGCCACTGAGGAGAAGTGGATGGCACACATACATCGTAGACCCGAATGAAGTAATCACAGAGAGGTGTAGAGGTGTGACCGTTAGTGTGTTGGTAGCACAGTTTCTGGTAGGAATAAGGTCAAGCTTTGCCAGCTTTGTGAACCTTGACATTAATAATGTAAAGTCATATGTTTTGCATTTGTTATAAACCCTAGTTTAAAGTCCAGAGCCCCATGTGAACACTGAATGCCTACCTGTTTCTCAATCTTCACACAGCCACAACGAAAAACACCACTGAAATACGGAACAAACTGGTGTTATTGCAGTTTTGTTTATTAGTTTCATTAGCTATTACTTTTGTTTAATTACTATTTTTTGTGTTGCAATTATACATAATTTTATGTGGCTGTGTGCAGAGTGTATGCACAAGATTTCTAGGATTACTTTGAGAAGAAAATAGACGACAGATTAAACAGGTTAAACATATCCCAACATGCTTTAACCCAGCCACTACACCTTGCTTAGTGCTGCGTTTGATACCATGGATCATCATATTCTACTCGATAGGCTGGAAAATCATTTTGGGATTACTGGGAATGCCCTTGCATGGTTGACATTATACCTGACCAGTCGTTCTCACTGTGTTTTGTACAATAACACTACCTCTAACCTTAGTGGCATGAAATTTGGGGTTCCACAGGGGTCCATCTTGGGCCCCCTGCTTTTCATACAGCCTTCATACCATGCCTTCATACAGCACCCCTTGGGCACATATTGCGGTGTTTTGGGATTACCTTTCATTGCTATGATTATGATACTCAGTTACACATGCTGATAACTGCTGGTAATCTCATCCACATAAAATCCTTAGAAGATTGCCTTGCATCAGTGAAAAGCTGGATGTCTAGCAATTTCTTACTTTTAAACTCTGATAAGACTGAAATGATGCTTCATGGTCCAGTGAGACATCGGCATTAATTTGACCAGTTAACGCTTAGCGTAGGCTCGTGTGTCATACATCACACTGACAAAGTGTTTTTGTAATTGAAAGGACAGGTCCACACCTTGGCTGCCCTTTTCTCCTGGGGGGGGGACTAAATTATGTGATTTTAAACTGCAAACTAAGGATCCATCCGAGATATAAGTTGCAGAATTCTAAATGGTGTGTGTTTTTTTTTTACAAGTCTGTCGCTTTGTAAAAATGTCAAATGTGATAACGGCTGTCCCTGAACCTGTCACAGTGTGACATGAGACCACTGTTTTCAGAGCCACAACTAAAGATGTTGAGGCTCTCACCACATTTCTCTCACAATGCTAATCTTTTGTCTGAAACAGCCAGAAATTGTGCAGTATATACAGGGCTTAAGACCTGTGCTCATGAAACAAACAAGTACTCTAATCCGTTTCTACTGCAACAGACTTTAAAGGAAACAAAACAAATAAACAAGCAAACAAAAAGTTGGCCAACCACTTCAAGCTACTTTTATGTTGTCACTGTGTAGATGAAACAAGAAGTTGATCTTTACCTGCTTCCTGTCACTCTTTCTATTTCTGTCATCAAGTAAAATCCTGTTGTCAAGTAGATCTGACTCCTCCCCCAGCAGGATCTCCTGAAGCTCCGCCCATTGAAAGGCACAGTCAGCCTGCTGCAGGCGCTGTTGGTAGAAGCAAACAAATGTCAATGAAGGCAATTTTTTTTTTTTGACAAGTTGAAGTAGTATTTTTAATCCGCAGAAGAGGTCATAATTTTTCAGTGTATGATTTTTTTTTTTTAAGTCAGATTATTCTGGTGTGTATGGCACTGGTGGCTCGCCTCCATGCCTTATTGTTCATTGCAGCTCGGTGGTCTTGGCAGGTGCAGTGGTGGTAGGGGGGGTGTCTACTCTCGCCCCAATGGGCAGTCTCAGGCGGGTCACCCCCCAACACTCCTGTGCGCTTTGGGGAACTGTGAGTTTTTGGCACTAAGGGTCTGTGTCCATTATCTCGAGTACACAGTGGTAGCCCCCTCTGGCATGTACAGTATTTGATGTGCCTGTTCATAATCTGGTTGGTCTGGGTTTCCCAGGATTCCCTGGATTATTCCCAGCATCCTGGTGGTGCAGAGTGCTGACACTCAGGTCATCTGTCCTTGCGTTGGATGTCTCCTCTTCTGTGGTGGCTGGAGCGTTCTGCCTGTTGGGCTTGCTGTGGTGGTGGGCTTCCTGTGCATATGTGGCACCCTGCCCAAAGTGTGACAGCAGTACCACAATGATGCAGCTCATCACATTCATTGATTTTAATCACCATCTCATATCATCTCATCTGAAGCTCTCACACATACATGAACACATGTCCCTTCATATTATTTAATATATCTTCAATGTCATTTCAAACTCTGCATATTGATTAGACTGCCGCTACAATCATGACCACCTCCTACAGGAAGCACCGTTTGATGTTTGCTGTTACAGTTTGTTAGAACTTTTGTTTGCGCTGTGGACACTGTCTTTGTCACTGTCATTCTCATAGTTTGTCTTGTGGTTTTCTGTGTTAACCCAGACAGTGAAGCATGGTGGTGCAAGTATCATGATATGGGCATGTTTCTCCTACTATGGTGTTGGGCCTATATATCGCATACCAGGTGTCATGGATCAGTTTGGATATGTCAAAATACTTGAAAAGGTCATGTTGCCTTATGCTGAAGAGTAGAGAAGCTTGAATCTTCGACTGGACTGGGTTGCTTGACACGAGGACGTTTCGCTTCAAATCACAGAAGCTTCCTCAGCTAAAATTCTTGCTCTGGTAGTCTGACTTCTGTCTTGACTCTTGTAGAGAAGAATAAAACAGAAGCCACAAAAGCTGGAGTTTTAAACCTAACCAGTCCCCTCCTACCGAGAGGCAGACTGCTATAGGCTGGTGACTAAATAGCTCTAATTAGCACCTATTGAGCTCTAGTAAGCACCCAGTAAGTCTCAGACCCCCTCCCCGGTTAAGGGGAGGGGGTCTGAGACACATAGAATGCCTCTTTGACCCCTCTCTCAAACCATTTCTTCTCTCTGGCTAAGATTTTAAAATGAAATGGGTGCTGTCTTGAAATGGGTGTTTCAACAAGACAATGACCCCAAGCACACTAGTAAACGAGCAAAATCTTGGTTCCAAACCAACAAAATTAATGCCTCGCAGATGTGAAGAAATCTTGAAAAACTGTGGTTATACAACTAAATACTAGTTTAGCGATTCACAAGATTGCTAAAAAAGCAGTTTGAACATAATAGTTTTGAGTTTGTAGCATTAACAGCAGATGCTACTATTATTGTGAACACCCCCTTTTCTACTTTTTTTTTTTTTTTTTTAACTAATAGCCCAATTTCACAGCCTTAAGAGTGTGCATATCATGAATGCTTGGTCTTGTTGGATTTGTGAGAATCTACTGAATCTACTGGTACCTTGTTTCCCATGTAATCTTTTTAGTCACATCGCACTATTATTCTGAACACTACTGTATATAATATATATATATATATATATATATATATATATATATATATATATATATATATATATAAAATGGGAAAAGCCTACACCACATCACCAAAAGGTTTCCTGAAAAGCAGGTTTAAAGCTCAAGTGCAGTGTCGCCATTTTGGCAGTGCCTGATTCCGGATCACTCTGAGTATCAGCCAATCCATACATAGGTAAAGGAGTGGATCATGAGCAAGACAAGCATGACCTGGGTGGGATGCAAGAAGCCCCAAAATGCCCACCGAACTCAAAGTTACCAAGCTAGCCAAGGCTAACAAACTAGATAATCTGGGTTTGAGAAACACATTTTAGAATATCAACATGACAAGCTTGTAAATGCAGGCTGGTAGTGGTACTGGCTGATAGCTTAACACCCCTCCCCACCCCACCTCCACCGGCTGCAGGCTTGTCTCCTAACATGCTGGCTTATAGAGTGCAGACTTGGACATTTACCCAGGGTCAGAGGCACGTCAGGTGGACTAAGAGGCAACAAGCTGGATTATAAAGTGCAGACCTGGTAAATGTAAAGGTAACAAGGTGTCGGCATTGCTAAAGAGTCACCAAGCAAAAAAAGGAGCTGCACTCTCAGCCAGACATGTCTGCGCTGTTCAACTTTGAACAAAAAAACGCATCAAACACTGCTTCAGCTTCAAACCTTTACCCCAATGGAGCACAATCAAACAAGTTTCAAGCCATAGTCACTACGAATACCCCTTTTAAATAAGTCCAAACATGATTCAAGCTGTTAAGACTACGAATACCTGGAAGTCACTGCGTACTATTAAAGATTTAGAGAATCAGATCAAATGCCTGAAATTTGACCCCGATTTTAAACTGGTAGTATCAATGATGGCTGCAACTACCACATACATCAAATTTGTTCAAGATTGACAAAGATGGATCAAGAATTTACTATGATGCTTCAAAATGTACCCCGATTTGCTGTCCAGGAGTGAACGGGAAGGAAGGACACTCTGTGGAATAGACCATAACATACAAAAAGAGGAACTGCTAAAGGACAGCACAAGCTTTTTTCACTTTGTCAGGTTTTTAAATAGCAGCTCGAGCACATGGATCAAGTGCATTATGGAAAGAAGAAATCAATAAAATGCTTAATAGTTTCAACTCAATCACTGATCATTTTCACTTTGAGCAGCTTGTATATTGATACGGTGCATTAAAAAGACATTCTGCGTGAATACAGTGGAAGAACAGTATGAAGAGTACTTACATCTTCAAACTTTTGCCGTTGCTCCTGTTGTTGTTGGATCCTCCTCTGTCTGTCTGCGATTAAGTGTTGCTTGTACCGTTCCTGCTCTGCTAACTGCTGCCTGTGCTGTTGTAATGCCTAGACATACAGCAATTTAATATGTGAGCAAATTTACAGTAAAAAAAAATGGAAATATGATAAGTTGCCTTTAGGGGAGACTTTATAGTTAAATGCAAGAAAAAAAGGTTTAAAAAATTGCATTGTGCTCATTCTGATGGCACAGGATATGGCTGTAAATTGGGGTGGGGGGGTAGTATGTGAAGCTGCATCATCAGTTACAGCTTCACGGTGGAGTGGCACAAAAAAAGACACTTTCTTAGAAGACAAAGATCAAATCTAAGCTTAAGTGTCCCATTTGCCTTCTGGCAAACGGTAGCTGAAATTCCAGATCTTCCTTAAAAAAAAAAAAACCTTCTCTGTTGCACTCCATCATGAAGTTGTGACTCTTTATGATACAGACAGTAGTTGCACTTTGCAGCAGTTCCCATCACAGCCACAGAAGCCAAAAGCTCCTTCAGACTTGTCATAGCTGTTGTGGTGGCCTCTGCAACTAGTTTCCTTCTTGAATAGTCACTCTTGTTTTTGAAAGCTGGATATTACAGAGAGATAAACTATACAGTACCAGACAGTTTGTGTTATTTAATCATCTTCTTCCGGCTGCTCATGTTAGGAGTTGTCACAGCAGATTTATTGTTTCCATCTCACCCTGTCCTCTGTATCCTCCTCTGTCACACCAATTACCTGCATGTCCTCCCTCAGCACATCCATAAGCCTCCTCTTTGGCCTCCCGCTTCTCCTGCCTGGTAGCACCATCCTCAGCATCCTTCTCCCTATATAACCTGGGTCTCTAGTCTGCACATGTCCAAACCATCTCAATCTCGCCTCTCTGACATAGTCTCCAAACCATCCCATCTGAGCTGTCCCTCTGATATGTTAATTCCTACAGCGCCTTCACACATAGCATGAATGTGGATGAATTGCACATGAAGCAGGAATCGTATGTGATACGTGTGAAATTGAAACAGCCTCCAACGCCTCGTACACCTGTTGCTACAACTATTTGTGCACACCAGTGGCTGAAAGACAGAGTGTGCCCTGTGAGAGCCCATTTGATTCCTTTCACAGCAGGTGTCGGCCAAATTCCAGGTGACACGCACACACATCTACACCGCTCATTGTGCAAAAAAAATTGTGCAAAAAAATATACCATGAATCTCTCAGTCGAATTCACAATGCACAGCCACAACCATGGGGAAGATGGCTGACTTGAAAGTTGTCCAGATGACGCTGATTAAAACAGAATGCCTACTCTATTTACGTATAATTTTTTTAAACAATATACTATATTTTCTGGAGTATAAGTCACACAAGTCACACCTCTTAAAAAGGCCCCTTGAAGAGGAAAAACCCATATATAAGTTACACTGGAGTACAAGTTCCAACCTGATGGAACTTGAGAGGTGCTGCAAAAGGAATGGCCAAAACTGCCCAAAGGCAAATGTGCAAAGCTTGTGGCATCATATTCAAGAAGACTTCAGGCTGTAATTGCTGCTAAATATGCATCAACAAAGTATTGAGCAAAGGGTTTGAATACAGATGTACATGTGACTTCTTCAATTTTTTTTATTTATAATAAATTTGCAAAAATATCAAATGTTTTTCATGTTGTCATTATGGGGTGCTGTGAGCAGAATTTTGAGGGAAAAAATGAATTTGCTCCATTTTGGAATAAGGCTATAACATAAAAAAATGTGGAAAAAGTGAAGTGCTGTGAATACTTTCTGGATGCACCGTAACCTTCTGTCCATCCATAGGAAACCAGATGGACAGTTTTTGGCATTAAAAAAGACAAGACTTGTTGACAAAGGGTTTTGGAGGGTTGAAGAGTGAGGTGAAATCTCCATGGTTACTGTGCAGAGATTTCTATTAATTTGTCTAAGCTACGCATCAACATGTTGATTTGGCCCACAGGTTTTAAGCCGGATACTCTTCCTGGCGCACTGCCACATTACATGGAGAACTGAGCAGGGGTGGGATTTTAACTGGGAACCTTCCACACTGAAACCAAGCGCACAAACCATTTGGCCAACACCCCTACTAAAGGTACACATACAGACATGTTTTTAGAATGCTTTGATGCAAAGTTTCCTTCTAAAATGGATGCTTGAGCTTGATTCTTATTCCATTTTTCACAAAATATTTACCCTTTACTGATTACAAGTATAATCTCCTTGTTAATTTATTTTATTTCTGGATATACTACAGAAAAATCTTTAAAAATGTTTTTGTTATAAACACACATAGAATTGTTCTATTTGTTCTATTGTTTGTTCTTTTGTATCATTCTATTATTGTATTATTGTACAATTAAAATCTAGATATTAATTATGTATATGTGTGTGCGTGTGTAACTTTGATCACGGAGAAACTGGGAAGAGCTGACATTTGCCATTTGGTATGCTTATGTATTTTGGGTCAAGGGTGAACGTCAAGAAAAGGGCAAATTGATAGGACTAATATTTTTGGAGAAATTAGTGATATTAGGTAACAACAGTGAACAATGGACATTGATATCACCATTAATCAGTACCTGGTAAACAGACAAGCTCTGAACAAAGGAAATATCTTGACGTTTCCAGTTGTAAAACATGACATCAACTAAATGTGCCAAATAATAAATACAATTATTCACAAAACTATCTCATTTTAATTTCCTTTCAGTTAAAATCCCTGTAGAAACATTGCACAATTTATTACCACCCTTGAAAAATGTCATCTACCCAATCTAGAGCATATGGATCCCCATGGGCAATGGGCTAGTTACCTGTATAAAGATGATTGAACTCATAGAAAGACCTACCTGTCGCCTTTGTTGAACACCACCTCCTCCTGGACCTAACTCTCTTCCTGCTTCGCAATCTTCTGTCTGCAAACGGAGAAACTCTCGTCTTAAGGTCCATTCACCAGGAACATTGACGATAGAGCTAAAAGAGAGACAATAACGTTATGTTACAGTGACCACTAAGTGTAAAAATATACTAAAGTCTCAATTCTAGGGTAAAGCTCTTTTAAATGAACTGCAAAGTAAGTAGGACATTTCTAACTTCTGGCCAGATTTCACCATGATCTTTCGGGCAGTCAGACACCACCCAGGTTGCGGACATGTCAAGCCTTTTTTCTTTTGTTACATTTTCTTCTAAGCAGGAGCAAAGTTACTGCCAATTAAATTCGAAACATGACAACCCTTGTCTCGTATGGTTCTGGCATGTTTTAAGTGTCACTGGACTTCTCTCTCTCTCATGTCATTGTGCTGCCATGCAAGGTGCTTTACTGCACACCATGACGGACTGAACACATTGTCCAATGGCCTTCGTGATTTTCCAGTCTGACCCACCACTTTAATCACTCGACCTCCCACAACCCTCTTTTTAAATTCTTAAAATTCTTCACCCTTCACCCATACACAATCTAAACTAATCCAGAATGACCAATTTCCCTGAAGAAGTCTTCCCAAGGGATTAATAAAGTTTTATCTAATGTAATCTAATAAGGTTTATCCATAATATGTGTTTTTTTTATTAATAACACAGGTGGCATCTACCCCAATATTCAAGGTACATGAGCCTCATCTACTATTAATTTACACTTGATTACCACAAGTGCATCTATTAGACAAGAAATGTAGCCAGGTCCATAAATTGGTAGACAATGAGACTCTTTTTGATATTTTTCTACTGTAGACCATCACAGTGAAGTTGAAATGAAACAAATTGTATGAAATGTGAAATTTCACCTTTGGTTCAAATGGTTTACCAAAAATATTATATTAACCATTTAGGAATTACAACCATCTGTATAGATATTGCCTTAAGTAATTGTTTTTCAAGGTTTTACAGTCAGGGGATGAACACATGAACATTTTTAAGTCACTGAATATCTCTGAAGAAGGTCTCCCACTGCCGTTTTCTGGTACTGATTGTTTACTTTAGCGGCTCAAAAACCAACTGGATACCCCGGGGCATGCTATGGTATGTAATCTGTGGTCCCTGTGACAATGCAAAACATTGCAACTTATTGTAAAGTTGTAAAAAAAAAAAATGATAGAGACATTTTGTAATCTACAAAAGTGAATAATCAGATATAATGTGTGCAGATAGGGGTTAGTATACAGCTTTTTAATTTTACAGACAGCTTTGTTTTTATTTTGTAACTATATCTTGAAATAAATTATTTCTGCTTCAGCGTGGATTCACTTTGATGGGAACTTAAAGTTACAGGCTAAAATTAAAATACAATGCATACTGTTGTCTGTGTTGAGCAGAGGAATTTCACTGACAAAAACATTGACTAAATCTAAGTTGATATGATTTTCGGTGTGACATGTCCTTTAAATCTCCTGTGGAAACATAATATACACCCACAATCCTATGAAAGCCATGCTGCACTATTCATCAGGACAGTTTTCAGATATTAAAAGATACATTTTAGCTTTATACTAACATGCTGTTAATGTGTAACCACAGACATGAGTGTGTGAACTGCACACAGTACGATTGTGAGCATGCACAGTTGCTCCCTTAATATGAGGCTGTGTTTAATGTCACTTTTAATCTGTCCTAAACTGGTGTAGAATTGTATACAATACTGTGACACACACAACTTCAGACTGCCGTTATGGACAATCACACCAGATTATATTATTTTTGGAATGTGGATGGCAATCAGAGCTGAAAAATCAGCAATAGGAGGCTGACCACAGACATAATTTATGTCACTTATTAGGATATAGAAACAGTATAGTACTGTATGATAAATCTATTTGGAGTACGCAGTTCATAAAAACAGAGTTAACATGCAAGATAATGATTAGTGAGTGAAAGCACCACAACACCCAGACAACTCCGAAGGAGTCACAGGCTTCTGTGGTGGTGAGTGCACAAAAAGTGTATTGTGTAACTTTTTGTCTCTTGCATCTTCCCTCCACCATGAAGATGTGACTGGTGGTGCAACAGACAAAAACACTGCATGATCTCAAGTTTCTTCTATTACAAAAACAGAAGCCTCAAACTTCTTTCAAATTTTCTGGGTATCTTGGTGGCTTCCCTCACGACTCTCCCACTGGCACAGTCACTCAATTTGAGAACTACTTACGTTTTGATTTACTTAATGCTTGATGTAAAACTTCTACAAGTGATGACTTGCATTAAAATAAGTTACATCTAGTTTGTCCAATTATTTATATACTCAACATGGAGGTACTATGCTGTTTCCAAATAGTTAAAATATTTTATGTGAATGTGCAAAATGAAGGAAAAGGGCAAAGTCGTCAGGCGAAGAGAGCATATTGTGACTGGGTCTTAATGAATGTGCACTTCCTTATTTTAAAGAACTGGTTGGGCCTAATGTGCCAGCAGGGTGTTTGCTTATTATGCATTCCCGAGGGTGAAGACCTCTGCAAATAGCAGAGCCTTTTCCTATCATGTTGCAGGTCTCTCAGCATTCCGAGAAACCAACATTTCTCAACATCACACCCAGTAACTCAAAACTTAGCACATTTTTGAGAAATGTGTTCAGGAACGCAAAATGCAAAAGATGGAAAAGCACGCTCTACTTTGTCTGGGTCAGGCTCAAAATTTCTCAATCACCTGTCATACATATTAACATTGTTTTCAACAATGTACAAGTGTTTTTTCACATTGTTTATTTGGTAAAGTAAAAGTTTCATATGGGTAAAATAATGCAGATACAGATATATTCAAGAAGGGCACCTGTTGACCAATACTATCAGCCAACCAATATATTAGTCAGGCTCAACTAAATACAGAGTTTTTTTTTACATCCACATAATTCAGCCATATTTTTTCTGTGGGGAAAGGTTTTACCTGGGTTCTCCTTCCTCCTCAGTCACTTCGTCATCGTCATCATCACTGCCACTGTATTCATACTCCAGACCCTCTAAGAGTAACAAACACAAAAAAATAGTGCAGTGTATTGAGTAGTTTATAGATTAAACACATGCCTGTTTTTAATCACAAGGAAAGATTGACAGTGGGTGAAATAAGTATTGAACAAGTCAATTTTTTTCAGTGAATATACAACCCTAGTTCCAATGAAGTTGGGCCATTGTGTAAAATGTAAATAAAAACAGAATACATTGATTTGTAAATCCTCTTCAACCTATATTCAACTGAATACGCCACAAAGACAAGATATTTAATGTTCAAACTGATAAACTTTATTGTTTTTGTGCAAATATTTGCTCATTTTGAAATGGATATCTGCAACATGTTTCAAAAAAGCTGGGACAGGGGCAACAAAAGACTGGGAAAGTTGATGAATGCTCAAAAAAAACCTGTTTGGAACATTCCACACGTGAACAGGTTAATTGGAAACAGGTGAGTGTCATGACTGGGTATAAAAGGAGCATCCCCAAAAGGCTCAGCCATCACAGGCAAAGATGGGGCAAGGATCACCACTTTGTGAACAACTGCGTGAAAAAAATAGACCAAAAGTTTAAGAACAATGTTTCTCAACGTTCAATTGCAAGGAGTTTAGGGACTCCATCATCTACAGTCCATAATATAATCATAAGATTCAGAGAATATGGAGAACTTTCTACACATGAGCGACAAGGACGAAAACCAATATTGAATATCTGTGACCTTCGATCCCACAGGCGGCACTGCATTAAAAACCGACATCACTGTGTAAAGGATCTTACCGCATGGGCTCAGGAACACTTCAGAAAACCATTGTCAGTTAACACAGTTCGTCGCTACATCTACAAGTGCAAATTAAAACTCTACCATGCAAAGCGAAAGCCATACGTCAACAACATCCAGAAACGCCGCCGCCTTCTCTGGGCTTGAGCTCATTTGAAATGGACAGAAGCAAAGTGGAAAAGTGTCCTGTAGTCTGATGAGTCCACATTTCAAATTGTTTTTGGAAATCATGGATGTTGTGTCCTCCGGACAAAAGAAGGAAAAGACAATTCAGATTATTACCAGCGCAAAGTTCAAAAGCCAGCATCTGTGATGGTATGGGGGTGCGTTAGTGACCATGGCATGGACAACTTACACATCTGTGATGTCACCATCAATGCTGAATGGTGCATCCAGGTTTTGGAGTAACACATGCTGCCATCCAAGCAACGTCTTTTTCAGGGGCGTCCCTGCTTATTTCAGCAAGACAATGCCAAGCCACATTCTGCACATGTTACAACAGCGTGGCTTCATAGTAAAAGAGTCTGGGTACTAGACTGGCCTGCCTGCAGTCCAGACCTGTCGCCCATTGAAAATGTGTGGTGCATTATGAAGCACAAAATATGACAACGGAGACCCCAGACTGTTGAACAACTGAAGTCGTACATCAAGCAAGAATGAGAAAGAAGCCCACCTACAAAGCTTCAACAATTAGTATCCTCAGTTCCCAACCGCTTATTGAGTGTTGTAAGGAAAGGTGATGTAACAGTGGTAAACTGCTGACTTTTGTATTTTGGTGCTCCCATTTGTTATTGTATCCCAGTTTTCTGTTGGCTTGTTGTGCAGCCTATCACACGGCTTCCTGTCATGTAATCTCCCCAATTTGACACACGTGAAACTAATAAAGTGTGGGTGCGCCACTTCCCAGGTGGACGGCACAAAGAGAAAAGTGTATGCTGTGTTTCATGTTTTTTCGTTAAACGCTGCGCCATAACAATCCTCTGCTAACAGGTTATGGGCTCAGAATCATGACACAGTTTTGATGCAAAGTGGACAGGTGAATGTCACGGCAATCACTGCGTGCACCTGAGCTTGAGTGAGCTTGAGTGAGTAAGCTCGCTAACATGAGCAGCAGAGAGAAGGATGCAGCGACAAGCAGCTGCTGGTCACAACTTCTTTTGATGGAGACGAAAAAAATTCTGAATTATGGGAGACAAAGTTTTTGGGCCACCTTTGTTTGCAAGGCTTAAAAAAGACTTATCAGAGCCCACCGAAGATGAGGCGGATGAGGACGAGGCAAAAAATGCCGAAGCCTATGCGGAGCTCATACAGTTCATTATTATATTACAGTTTGCTCATTATGCAGGAGGCAGCGGACGAGCAGCGCTGAAGATCCTGCATAAATATTACGCCGGCAATGGAAAGCCCAGGATAATCAGCTTATATGCTGAGCTGACTTAACTGCAAAAGTCGTCAAGTGAGTCGGTCATTGAATATGTCATAAGAGCTGAGACTGCAATAACCGCTTTAAGAGGTGCAGGTGAGGTTCTGAATGACGGACTATTGATAGCAATGGTTCTAAAAGGGCTACCAGAGACATTTAAACCATTTGCTATACAGTGGGGAAAATAAGTATTTGACCCCCTGTCAGTTTTGCAGGTTTTCCCACCTACAAAGAATGGAGAGGTCTGTAATTTTTATCCTAAGTACACTTCAACTGTGAGAGACAGAATCTAAAAAAAAAATCCAGTAAATCACATTGTATGATTTTTAAATAATTAACTTGCATTTTATTGCATAAAATAAGTATTTGACACCCTAGAAAAAAAGAGCTTAACAATTGGTACAGAAACATTTGTCTGCCATTACAGAGGTCAGATGTTTCCTGTAGTTCTTGACCAAGTTTCCACATACTGCAGCAGGGATTTTGGTCCACTCCTTCATACAGATCTTCTCCAAATCTTTCAGGTTTGGAGTTTCAGCTCCCTCCAAAGATTTTCTATTGAGTTCAGGTCTGGAGACTGGCCAGGCCACTCCAGGACCTTGAAATGCTTCTTACGGAGCCCCTCCTTAGTTGCCCTGGCTGTGTGTTTGGGGTCATTGTCATGCTGAAAGACCCAGCCATGACCCATCTTCAATGCTCTTACTGAGGGAAGGAGGTTGTTTGTCAAAATCTCGCAATGCATGACCCCATCCATCCTCCCTTCAATAAGGTGCAGTCATCCTGTCCCCTTTGCAGAAGAGCACACCCAGAGTATGATGTTTCCAATCAATCAATCAATTTTTTTATATAGCGCCAAATCACAACAAACAGTTGCCCCAAGGCGCTTTATATTGTAAGGCAAGGCCATACAATAATTATGTAAAACCCCAACGGTCAAAACGACCCCCTGTGAGCAAGCACTTGGCTACAGTGGGAAGGAAAAACTCCCTTTTAACAGGAAGAAACCTCCAGCAGAACCAGGCTCAGGGAGGGGCAGTCTTCTGCTGGGACTGGTTGGGGCTGAGGGAGAGAACCAGGAAAAAGACATGCTGTGGAGGGGAGCAGAGATTGATCACTAATGATTAAATGCAGAGTGGTGCATACAGAGCAAAAAGAGAAAGAAACAGTGCATCATGGGAACCCCCCAGCAGTCTACGTCTATAGCAGCATAACTAAGGGATGGTTCAGGGTCACCTGATCCAGCCCTAACTATAAGCTTTAGCAAAAAGGAAAGTTTTAAGCCTAATCTTAAAAGTAGAGAGGGTGTCTGTTTCCACCCCCATGCTTCACAGTTGGGGTGGTTTTCTTTGGGTTGTTCTCATCCTCTAAACATGGTAAGTGGAGTTGATTCCAAAAAGCTCTATTCTGCTCTCATCTAACCACATGACCTTCTCCCATGCCTCCTCTGGATCATCCAGATGGTCACTGTTGAACTTCAAACGGGCCTGGACATGTGCTGGCTTGAGCAGGGGGACCTTGCTGCCCTGCAGGATTTGAAACCATGACAGCATCATGTGTTACTAATGTAATCTTTGTGACTGTGGTCCCAGCTCTCTTCAGGTCATTGACCAGGTCCTCCTGTGTAGTTCTGAGCTTTCTCAGAATCATCCTTATCCCACAAAGTGAGATCTTGCATGGAATCCGAGACTGAGGGAGATTGACAGTCATCTTGAGTTTCTTCCACTTTCTAATAAATAATCATAACAGTTGTTGTTTTCTACCAAGCTGCTTGCCTGTTGTCCTCTAGTCCATCCCAGCCTTGTGCAGGTCTACAGTTTTGTCCCAGGTGTCCTTAGACAGCTCTTTGGTCTTGGCTATGGTAGACAGGTTGGAGTGTCATTGATTGAGTGTGTCAACAGGTGTCTTTTATACAGGTAACAAGTTCAAACAGGTGCAATTAATAGGTTACAGTCAAAAGAAAGGTGTGAACTATGATGAAACCTTTTCACCAACTGCTAACATGACAAGCATAAGAGTGTTACTACAACAAGCAGATTATTGTGTATACACAAATGTTACTGACACTAAAAAGGTGTTTATAATCATATGGGTTGATGATTATTGCTGCCAGTGATAAGAATACTCTCAAAGATGTAAAAGAGACGCTCACATTGAAATTTAAGATGAAAGATTTAGGACAACTAACACATTTTCTTGGTATTGATTTTGAGCAAGATGTTGACTATATTAAAATGTCATAATGCAAATATGTTGTAAAAATATTGGAGAGGTTTGCCATGCAAAACTATAAGCCAAGAGCTACTTCTTGTGAGCAAAAACTTAACTACACTGACAATGCTGAGGTTATGAGTGATATTAGAATGTACAGAGAGGCAGTAGGGAGCTTAATCTACTTGGCAACATGTACGAGGCCAGATTTAAGCTTTGTTGTAAGTAAGCTATCACAGTATTTTACAAATACAACTGTACAATAGTGCAATACAGTCAAGCATGTTTTTAGGTATTTGAAAGGAACACAAAACTAAAAATTGTGCTTTACGAAATGTGCGAAAGAGAATGTAATACATGCATATAGCGATGCAAATTGGGCCGACGATGTAACAGATTGGCAAAGTACTACTGGATACTGCATTAGCCTGAATGAAAATGGTCCTTTAGTCTCATGGAAGATGAAAAGACAGCCTACTGTAGCATTATCCACATGTGAAGTGGAATACATGGCTTTAGCTGCTACTATACAGGAATGCTTGTATTTGGAACAGCTGCTATTTAACAATGATGTCTCAAATATGTATCTAAGGTCTATGAAGACAATCAGAGTGCCATAGCCTTAGCCAAAAATCCTGTGTACAGGCAAAGGTGTAAACATGTAGATATTAAATATCATTTTGTGAGATCTGTGTTAAATGAAGGCAAAATTAGCCTGGAATACTGTCCAACTAACAATCTGGTTGCAGATATTCTGACCAAACCAGCAATGAAGCTGAAGTTGATGAAATATGAAATGTTCATGTTTGGTGTCTGAACTGTTTATGTTGAATCCATAGAAAGAGACTCATTCACATGTGAGCAAGTGGGGGTTTTGTATTTTGGTGCTCCCATTTGTTATTGTATCCCAGTTTTCTGTTGGCTTGTTGTGCAGCCTATCACACGGTTTCCTGTCATGTGACCTCCTTAATTTGACACACATGAAACGAATAAAGTGTGGGTGTGCCACTTCTCAGGTGGACAACACAAAGAGAAAAGTGTATGCTGTGTTTATACATAAAAACATACCACTGTCCCAGCTTTTTTGAAACATGTTGCAGGCATCCATTTCAAAATGAGCAAATATTTGCACAAAAACAATACAATTTATCAGTTTAAACACTAAATATTTTGTCTTTGTGGTGTATTCAATTGAATATAGGTTGAACTGGATTTGCAAATCATTGTATTCTGTTTTTATTTTACACAACGTCCCAACTTCATTGGAATTGGGGTTGTACATGGTGTGAAAGCAGCTCAAGATAACATCCATATTTGGGAGTAAACCATGTGTTCCCATGAAGACTCTGAAAGGTAACACATGTGTGTTTAAATTCCACTTTTGCCATAAAAAGAGAAAACTGATAATTTCATCTGTGAGACGTGTGCCTCACAACATTGCTTCCTGACGTTTTATTGTAGTTTGAGGGGTAACTCCCACTTTGGCTGACAGACTTTTAACTGTGAAAACATTCATCGTCCAAAACAGGAACGTCTGGGCTCAGACTACACTCAGTTGTGAAAATCACATCCTTTGTGCGTCATGTCCACAGCACAGTTTTGTTGCAACACTGACTCTCCCACAGACATGAAAACTGCCAGTGTCAGACTGCTGTGCAAAGGAACACTGTCACTGTGCACACACACACAAATATGGTGTGAAACTCACACAACACATGCAACACACACAAAGTCTCCCCGTTATCAGTGTGTTTTTATAAGCCAGTGGAAGATTACAACCAGATGGCCTTTTCTCTTGTTTGCTCTCTCTCTCTCTCTCTCTCTCTCTCTGTCTTTCTTTCTCTCTACATATAACAGGCCTGTCATAAAACCAATAACTATATCTTACTGAAATGACACAAGTGATTTTGTCTTTAAAACCCTGATTAGAAGTCTAATTTCATTTTCAACCACTTATCCGGGTTCAGGTCGCCGGGGCAACAGCTCCAGCAGGGGACCCCAAATTTCCCTTTCCTGGGCCACATTAACCCCCTCTGACTGAGGGATCCTGAGGCATTCAAATAATATTGGTAGTACGATGGATTTCTCTTCGGTGACCCTGGACCAACCTTTACACACACACACCAAAATGTTTATCCTTGGATTTAACAGGAGTAGTGAAACAAACAAACATATTCAAATATCTACATTCTAATGTGAATATGAATTCAGTCGATAATATGCATATGTGACGGACATGAATGAGCGAAGCTCATCAGCACCTCACCATGTCATTTAGGTCTTTCAGACTTGATTTTAAGTAAATGCTTCAAGCATGGAAAAAACCTTTCAGCTGCTGGGGGGGGGGGGGGGGGGGGGGGGGTTGGCTGGATCCCCCCCCACCCACCCCCCACACCCTCCGCCTTTTTAAGCATTTTTCTTTATTTGCCTGTCACATGCCTGGAAAGGCTCCCCACTATCAAATTTGGCACAAATAATTCATAGACATGAACTCTTAAAAAAAAAACAAAAAACAAAAACAAAAAAAACAAAAACTGATTGGCCACTTGAATTTTCAAGAGGCAGCCAGGTAGGGGTCAACTGAAGAATTACACAGGGGTCAAAAAATTAAAAGATGCTCCAGTCATATAGAAAACTACACCACATTATTTGCCTGATCATAAAGATTCCAAAAAAGGTATAGTTTGGACTATCTGTGACTGAATGTTATGGCGTTATGAGGTAAAAGCAGCAAGAATGGTGACAAAGATCAGTTTCAGTTTGTACAGGGGTCAAAAGTTAAAGTTACTCCACTAATTTTGCTCCAGCTCTATTTGTACTGAATTTGATGCTTGTATCACCATTTGAATGATTCTTTCAGTTATCTGCTGCACTAATAAGCCAACATGAACAAGCTGCTGTCTTAGTTTAAAAATGTGTGCATAAGACCACCTGAATTAAAGGAGAAATGCTGCTTTTAACAACCTGGACCTCATTTCTGTCATGAAATACGGTCATTTACTCACCAACATAAGTTTGGTGTGATTAGAAGTCCATTGTTCAAACAACGCGTTCAGTTCAAATCTGGAGAAAACATTTTTCTTCTTCTAAGGTGGATTAGAGCTTTTTGTGGTACACAGCACAAACTACTAGACAGGGGGAACCTAGCAGTCAATGTGACTCACTGATTTGAAAATGTAGGTCTTTCAACCAGACGTGTGGTGCTGTGACATGTCAATCATCTGTGCCCAATCAGATTTCAGGAAAGTCCAGTGAAACCCCGGCCTCCGCTCTAGCTCCACCCATGCCAGGAAGTGTTTGACATTTGAACATTTCCTGTTTCACTGTGAGTGAGAATTTAGCACTTCCTGTTTGAGTGTGAGCTTTCCACTGAGTTCCCGCGAGACTCCATGGGATCTCGTCTGGCAATCCAGGAACTGTTTGACATTTGAACATTTCCTGTTTTACTGTGGATTTGAAAATTGGAGAAGGACTGAGTCATGTTGACTGCTTAAAGTATTTCATAGTATCAGTTTACTTTGTGAAACAGGCTGTGAACTATGCGAGCAGACACGCAGACACACACATTAACGCACTGGAACATTCTCAATACAATTTTCTAATCTGAGTGGAGTGATAATAATGAGACTATAAAAATGAAGTTATACAAGAGCAAGGCAATATAAACAAAACATCAGCTGTTGGTAAGACTGAAATGGGGTAACACTCGACCCATCAAAGCAAATGTTACATTCGAGTAATTTCCAACATCATGAAGCAGAGACAAAGTCGTCAAATAAATCTGATGATGGCCAAAAAGATTATAAGATTTGATGACCACACTGTCATGTCTCAATAAACAGATTTGTCGTGTATAATTTTGTCAAATATTCCTGAAACTACGAGTGAATGAATACTACAGTCGTCATCCATCAGTGCTTTCTAACGTGATGCTGAGAGGGTGGTGTAAAAGAACAGCGTACACATCAGAGACAGGGTTCAGTTGGAATAGAACCTGTGCCTCACAAATTAGCAGATGTAGCAATGATACATCCATCCATCCATTTCTGCTCACCTTTCTCTCTCTTCTTCCTGGTTCTGTCCAGGTGGTCTTTCAGCATGATACGAACTTGTCTCTCGTTAGCCAAATCTCTGATGAAGGCGTGTCTCAGCAGCGTGTCAGTGGTGGGTCGATGCAGGTGGTTCTTGATGAGACAACCATCAACAAATGACAAGAAACGTTTTGACCTGTGCAAACACACACAGAAAGACAAAGAGCACATTAGCATAAAAAGGAAAAACAACTTTCTTCAAAAGCAACACAGTAATACATTTTGGACATGTTTAAATAAAAAGCGCAACTCATAGTTTTTTAAAAATTCATCTTCCAGAAGGATTTTCTTAAAAAGAAAACATGATACTTCAGTTACAGTTTGCCAGAAGGCACATGGGAGACTTAGGGGTTTACATTTAGTCAGTTTTCTTGTATAAAAATGTTTCTTTGTTCCACTCCAACATGAAGCTGTGGCTGTTGGTGCAACAGCCAGAAGTTGCACTATACCATTCACAACCACTCAAGCCTGTAACTCTTACAGCACTGTCTGGGTGTCTTGGTGGCTTCCGTCACGAGTCTCCTTCTTGCATAGTCACTTTGTTTTTGAGAAGCGCCGTCTCCAGAAAGATTTACCACACAGTACCATACGGTTTTTGTATTTCTTAATGATGTGAATGATGCCTCCCCTGACTTGTGCAAGGAAAACCTGCTGTCAAAATGATAATTTACTGTAAATTCATCAAAGGGCGGCATACATTTTATATCTATATTTTTTATTTCTCTTCAAAAAAGCATTTTGTTTTGTCATTTCTGTTCAGTAATTTAGGATTTTAAAAAGATCATCATACAAAATTAGTGAGATTTCATTTATTTCTGAACATACAAGTCCATGGGCCAAAGCAGGTTTTCAGTACTACTTCAGGGGATTACAATCCAGCCTCAGTATACCATGGCCTACACAAAAATGTATGATAGCTACCCCAGGGTGGTAGCTGTAGCTAGGCTATTGGTTGAGTTAATAGGGATTTTAAAAGGAATAGTCTGCACCATCTGTCATACTTAGTTATGTTATGGGGTAACATATGTCAGAATCCAATGGACATCAAGTTTGTCTGAACTTTACTTTGGAGACCAAGCATTCAAAACATTCAAAACTATTCCATTGATTAAAACTATTAGCTCAACCAATAATTTGCATCACCATTTACAAAAAACTGGAGCAAATTTAACTTCAGACCCCTGTACAAATTTAAATTGACCTTTGTCACCATTTTTGCTGTTTTTACCCCATAACTCCACAATGTCCAGTCATAGATAGTTGTGGTCTGGAGGATCAGTCTGATTTGTTCCTGGTTTTCTCTACTCCCTCCTGGGTCTTCCTGCCAGTGGAACTGATTATCTCTTACACCTGTGGCTGTGGCACACCTGCATCTAATCAGCAGTGTCCTATTTAAGCCTTGGCTGAACAAGAGGACGCCACCAGATCGTTCCACATTTGAAGTGGCACTGTTGGTCTCAATTAGTGGTTTCCACACTGAATTATTGTCCTGGTCTGTGTTTTCTGTGTGAAGGCAGAAACTAATTTGTATTTGTCTTTTGTGCAGTCTACAGCAGCCACCAGCTCCACTGGCCCGCCTAGCTCATCCATCAATTGCTATTTACTCAGTAGATGGAGGACCGGGCCGATATGTTCATTCGCTGGTTGTTGCCAGAGCGCCGCCATCTTGGTTAGCGTCTGACAACCAGACAAATACAAATCAATGGGCATGACAAATGTTTTCAAGAGAGTTTCACCATAAATCTGCATTTTCCGTGCTATTACTGTGCTGTTACATTTATTCAAACTCAGTCCCACATTTGTACAGCCAATATTTGTCAAAACAAATACAGAAGAGGATCAGATAATTTATATAATAGACTTGAATGAATCCGTTAGTCCCAGCCCAGATGTTGCGAAGCAAGATTGTAAATAATACCATCAGTTTGTCAAACACACTATATCTGCCACAACACAAGATACTAGTCTGATCCTTAATTAATTTCATTAAGAAGTTAAGTTAAAGACAGGAAACAATCAGGGATGAAAGTAAGAGCTTCAAATCCTAGCATCATATTAAAGATATTAATATTAAAGACTGCTCTTAACCTACCTGTGCTGCCGCTTTTACAGAGTGCTTCTCTGTGAAAATATCAAATAAAATAAATAAAATGAAACAGCCACACCAGCCAGGGTGAAGTTAGATTATTCAGTAATTTCTGGACCAAGTTGAAAGAAATCTGAAAACACTTCACTGGAATATGGAGTATAGCATAGAGGAATTAATCTCATTTGTGTTTATTATTAGTAGAATATACAATGTCAAAGCAAATTGAGAGGAAAAGCATTTCCATTCTATGAATTTGCTCTTACAGAATATCTCAGGATGGAAAACCTGATGTGAAGAAAAAACCCAAGGCTCATTAAAAATGGATAAATTGAGACCGAAGACTGCACAGACGAGTGTAAGTACATTGGGGATTAAATGAAAATAGGTGCTGGGTGTGAAAATGACATCTGTGTCGGGTAGAAACTCACAATGACACTTTTGTTAGGTCATGAACACGTTTGTGCATGACAGAAGAAGATAGCACCCTCAGTCTGAAAATAAGGGAAGCATGCACAGGCAACACTGAGGTAGACTTTGTGCCCAATTTCAAGCACAAATTAAGGGCACTGTAAAATAAACCAATTATGACAACTCAAAAAATTTCAACCATCAATAATTATTTTATTTTAGCCCCAATTTTTTTTTATAATATTTTTGAATAAAATGAATAGACCCTATCTTGATGATTCTTGGCAAACAGTCTAACACATACAACACAAATGCTTTTGTTCATATCCAACTTCACAGCGGATCATTTACAGAAGCAGCAGAGCTCCCTGAGTTGAAGCATTCCATATCCCACCAGGTACAGACAGCCTTTGGTTTACTGACACACCAGGACAGTGCAGTCAGCTTCATCTTGGTGTCACCCAGGTGAAAAGAAAACCATCATAACAAATATGGTACAAATCAGAGTAATTACAGGTATGGAATTTTCCACTAGTTTTTACATTTGTTGTTAATGTACATTTCCAATTTAGTTTCGTAGTCATATGATACACTACTGCACCTCATCTGTAGACAGGTCATGAACCTGCCTATGTGAGGCTGAGGTGTGTTGTAATATTGCAAAGTGTACGCAGAAACAAATCTGTGCACAACTTCAAACCAGATTTTTGCTGGCCCATGATAGCAATGCACGGGCACGGGACCTGACCACACCACATTTTTAGATGAACATGCGCAGAGGCTCACAAATGAGCACAACTATATTTGCTCCTTCCACAACATCAGGCACTGGGTGTAGAAAGGACCCTATGACAAGTCTTGCATGTGCTGCTCTGTGCCAGGTGGAAGATAGGGTCCAATATTTTAAAGATCTACAGCATTCATAATAGTCTGCCAACTAATTTAAATTACTAAATGCAGCCAGATTTGGTCATGGGCCACGTAGCCAGACACTGTTCTTTACACAAGAACACAACCTGAGTATTTTGAGGTTCAGCGTCTTTACAAAGAACACTTTGCCATACAGCAGTATTCTGGGAATGACTCACTAACATTCCAGCTTCATAACAACATGCTCATCTATCTGCAACACTGCCCCAAAGCAGTGCATGTTCTCTACACAAATACATATAAGTCAATAACCTCCCAGCTTACAAGTCAATCTTTGTTAGACATTTTGCCTTAGAGGGGAAAACAAGAAAGATTTAAAAAATATTTTAAGACACACACATGAGTGAATACACAATTGACGGGGCAGGTTGTTCCTAATGCAAAATAATGAACATTTTTAGGTTAGTATTTTACACTTATTAGTCTTATTTATTTTACAAATACAAGAAGTGTTCTGATGGTTGAATAATGCCACTGAACTATAATGGTTTGCTGTAATCAGACTCCTCAATATGTTTGAGTAAAATAAGCTTTTCAACATCCAATAAAGAAGAAGCTTTATTGACCCTAATATTTATGCTTCTAGTCCAGTATGGATGGAATTTACTTGCAGAGCTATTACATCAAAGGGCAGAAACTTTATACGTATCAAAATTAACAAATATGCAGTTCTGAAAAAAAGGCAAACCAATATTGACACAGCAGCTTTAACTGTAAAGCACATCCATGAATTTTTGACTTTGTGAGCATTTGCCCTATTGACATAACCCATAATCTCTTGCGTGCCAGAGAGCCGCTGCAGTCAAACAACAGAGAATCCACATGATGACAATTGTAAATGAATATTATACTACAAAAAATGTAATTACCTCAGCCAAGGAGGTTATGTTTTCGGTCGCGTTTGTTTGTTTGTCTGTCTGTCTGTTTGTCCGTTTGTAAGCAGGATAACTCAAAGTTTTGAACGGATTTTGATGAAATTTTGTGGAGTGGTTGGAAATGACAAGAGGAACAAGTGATTACATTTTAGTGGTGATCTGGATCACGATCCGGATCCAGGGATTTTTTTAAACGATTCTTCACCATTGCAGGATAGGGGGAATTTTGACATTCTAGTTTCTAACTCCACAAAAACAAGGCAGAAAGGCTTGAAAGAAATTAGGGTGTAACATAATCAAATGTTCTATCAAACAACAAAGTCTGGTGATGATCGGATCCAGAATCCGGATCTGGTGATCCAAAATATGCAACAATATAGGGAAAATAGAAAATGTGTCAGTGTGAGGTGACAAATGAAGCTAGAGATGCACGACTAACAGCAAATTGTAGCTGAATCTGTACTGATTCAGTACGGTATCATCAGATTTGATGTAGCTTCAAATGTTATGGAGCTAGATCCAGAAGAAAACCGCCATTACCGAAAAATTGTTTTTATACAATAACTTTTGAACTAATAAAGACATAAAAGTGATTCCAAGTTCTAGTGGTATGTTTTCATGGTCAGGAATGTCAAATATAAAGGAAAGAAAAGTGTATGTATCATAGTTTTGGTTGTAACACTGAATTGTTGAATAGATCACTGTGCCAAGGAGGGAATCTCTTTAGGGTCAGTGACCCTACGGCCTTGTTTAGAGAAGTGTTTCATAAATGTTAAAAAATTCATATATTTGCAGTTTAGTTGAATAATAAATTTAATTTTGTCTCTTATTTGCTTTTGTCTATAAGCACATGCAATATCAATATCAGTGCTCAGATGACAGTAGCTTCTGGGAAAGGTGCAAGTTGCAATAAACTGTGATGCCAAGCGCTAAGGATACATGCTATCCAGTCACAGCAGATGAAACTTTTTTTTACTACTGAGCAAACATCATTGTTAGACTTTTTAGGTTCAATGATTCCACGGCGTGTAGATGTTATGGCGTCAGTGACCCCATGGCCTTGGCGGAGGTTTGCACTCTCTGAGTGCTTCTAGTTTTTTTATGCTTTTCATCACATTAATAAGAGACTGCATGCATGATACCCTGAAAACTTGCTAAAACAATTATAACAAATAATCTGTCTGCTACGTTTAATCTGCGTGGAATTTAATAAATGCAAACCGAATTTCAGACATATTATATATATTAGTCTCGAACAAAGAGGACAAACAGTATTGTAAAGAACAATAATCAAGACGTTAAAGAGCAAACTTCACTTTCCCCCAGAACGACATGATCAGGAAGTGAGCGTTGCTCACAGCAGCTCCCAGTGAAAGTAACGGAGACACAGCCTGTGATTCTCGCATGTTTACATAAAACAAACGCAATAACGTCTATAAACCCAGAGAACATATTCATGAGAGTTTTAGGCACAATATAAAAATAGTTTTATGTTGCGATGTTAATGATGCTGTCCGTGTGCAGTGGTTAAAGTGCAGCCTGATCAGAGCATCTCAATGCAGTTCTCAATCTCACTGAGATCTCGCACCGCGGCAAACTCTTCAAAGTTTTGCGGGATTTGAAATGTCAATAGGCTGAATGAAGTTAATGCATGTTGAACATTTGAAAGTTACATCTGTTTTTAGCCTCAAAATGCCAGTCCCACTCTGGGACACATTTTTCTCAAGTATTCTTGAAAGTTGTTCATTTTTTTAACAATACCGGTTTAAAAAAAATTTATTAGCAATGCTGTGAAGTACAGTCAAATATATGTTGGCGAAGAAAAATTTACTACCATGAATTTGCGGATGATACTGTGATCTTTGTGGGATCAATGGATACACTGACTGCTGCTGAGTGTGGAGTCAGAGTGTCTGGGTTTGCGATGATCTTGGAACAAAATTTATGATCCAGCCTGTCAGTGACTTCCTGGACTTGGCCATCAGAAGTGTATGCAAGTGCCAGTCTTGTAGGGATATTCGCCTATCTCAGCAGAAACACTCATATCGCTGGGTTCTTGGGCTTTGAGACAGAGAGACACCTGGGAAGAGCTGATGAAGACATGAGGTCACTGGTTTGGTGGTGATGATATCTTTGCAGGAGAACAAAGGTCCGAGTCTTTAGGATCCTGTTGCTTCCTGTGTTACTTTATGGTTGGGAGACCAAAAGCAACGACTAGATGTCTTTAAAAACAGATTTATTGTAGATTCTTGGGTACCGCTGGAATGACTTTGTGTGAAAGGAAGGAGCAATTACTTAGAGAGACCCAGATGAGGAGTATCACTGGCATCATGAGGGAACATTTTAGCCATGTGGTGCATTTCTCTGCGCATGATCCAGCACTCATGTGGCTCAGTGTTGACATCCCCAGCACCTGGAAAATAGGCAAGGGGATGCCTATGTTTCATTTGGCTGTGGCAGACAAAGGGTCATGTTTGAGAGTGGGGATGGACTGGCTGTCTGCATGGGTGGCTGCCAGCCAGGACCCAAAATGTTTCCGGAGGGCATGCTTGCTGTAGTGCAAACATGGAAAATTCAAAGATCTTGACAACCATCTGCAATGTTTTAGTGAAACAGATTCTGTGCTGTGAATTCACCAGAAACAGGAAGGACATTATGCTATTTCTTTGCTTGATGCTTTTTTGGGGGGGTGGGGTGTCACGAGGTAAAGAGGCTGAAAAAACACCAGTGGAGCTATTAGAAGTCATCCTATAAATTAATAGTATATGCAACACAGCACAGGTTCAACCACCAGTTCTGTCTGAAGAGCTCATCAGTTACACACGGAGGGGAGATGAGGAGAAGAGGCACGAGGGAACATATGACTAAATACTCTCTTTGAGATGGGAGATCAAATGACATATACTTTGTCAGGCATATAATCAGAATATCCCAGTGCCTTCAGTAAGTAAGTCCCTTCGGCTGCTCCCTTGTTTGCACTCGGGGTCACCACAGCAAATCCAAGGTGGATCTGCATGTTGAATTGGCACAGGTTTTACGCCGGATGCCCTTCCTGACGCAACTCCACATTACATGGAGAAATGTGGCAGGGGTGGGATTTGAACCCGGAACCTTCTGCACTGATCCCAGTGCCTTCAATACATCCCACATTTTCAGTGAAACTTTCATTCCGTTGGTTGTTGCTACTTTTAATCTTTATCGGCAACCCGCTCATCTCCTCAAAATATGCCCAAGTTAACACAAAGCCTTTATACAGCCACAGTTTAATGTTATTTATTTATGTATTTATTTAAAGGAGGGCTAATTGCATGGCAGATTATAAGTCTCGCTGCAGAAAAGTGAATGCTGTTGAATTTGGGTTTTCAAACTGTTGAACGTGTTGGGAGACGATGTTTTCATGCGACTGACTGAGAAACAACACATACATCCAGATGTAACTGTGTGTACATGTGCATACCATTTCTTAGATTTCAGCTTGGGCGGAGGGTTGCGTGGAATTAGAAACAGAGCTCTCATTGGATGCATGTCGCACAGAGCTGCAAACAGTCAGAGAAGGTGACAGTAAACAATGTTAATATACTGCATTTCATAGAGGAAATGGATAGATATAGGAGAGAGACAGAAAAGGTGAAGAACAGAGTGTGTTCAGAACTTACGAGGGGCTCCTTCAGCCATCTCCAGTGCAGTGATACCCAAGGACCAGAGGTCACTCTGTCAACAAAAGAAAGCACAAAAAGGTAAAAGTGGTGTGAAAATTTAGAATCAGCTTTAAATCAAACCTTGACAGATTACCATCACTGAAGTAACAGATTTCGAAAGTCACTGGGTAATTGCTGTCAGAGGTGAGAAGTTTCACTTCCCTGATTTTCATCTTACTGTTGTAAACTCTTGTTGAACACATGGTGATACATATCTGCTCAGTCTAACTCTTCAATCCAAATCCAGCTGTTTTTGACACATGCATAGCTGCCCGTTGTCATTTACAACCCCAAGCCAGAATAAGATGGGACAACACATGGAAAGAGCAAATAAATTAAAAATAAAAATTAAAGACACAGTGATCCTAACATTTACTTTGACTCCTTCACTGCAGACCACATGAACCCAAGATATTTGATGTTCCTTTCATGTGCTAATATACATCCATTCTTGCATTTAAAGCTTGCAACACATTCCAAGAAAAGTTGGGACGGGGACAACTTATTCTAAACATAAGGATTAAATAATCAGTTTTACAGCCAGTTTTCTACAAACAAGTCAACAGATGGTCAAATGAACATTTCCAAGTCACTGAATATGTTCTGGACTTCATTTATAGCAACCATACAAACAGGTACAGTGTGGAAAATTTGTGTCAGTTCGACAAACCTTCAAAAACTGAGTGACTATGCTGGATGGAGAGTAGTGAGGGAAGCCACCAAGACACCTCGACAACTCTGAAGGAGTGACAGGCTTCTGTGGGTTGTACTTGGACAAACTGTGCATAGCGTAACTTTTGTCTAGTGCATCACCAGTTATACAACTTTGTGACAAAGTGGTACAGAAGATTTTCCTGAAAAAGAAGGTGTGACTTTTCAGCTGCAGTTTACGAGAAGGCAAATGGGAAACCCGAGCCTGGACTGAATCCAGTTTTCTGTTTCTTAATATTCCTCTACTCCACTCCAAGATGAAGATGTGAATGGTGATGCAACACTTGATGCAACTTGATTACCCCCCCCAGTTTACTTTTTCCATATCGTCATCCCAGCGTTTTCTGATTTGTGGTGGTAGTTAGAAAATTAGAATATTACATTCTATTTTGACGTTTTTCTAATAGTGTTCCACGTGGACTTTGTAATACTGATTAGATTTTAAAATTTTAACATTTTATGGGCTCTTATTTTATATGTGCAAACAAACATATTGCATTAATTCCATCAAGGTATTGCTAATGTAAAGGAAGAGTTCAGCATCTGCTTGAACCCAGGCTTTATTTTTTAGATGTTTTCAGAGCCATCTTTTCACTTGGGACAAAAATTAATTTCATTAGCATGTTGTTGATTGAGAAGGCAAATGGCACCGTGAGCAAGCAGAAGCTAAATGGCTAATTAATATTACTGGAAAAAACAAGAAGAAGCACTCAGAGAAGAGCGCTTCTTGTCATCAGTGAACAATGAAAAATGTCATTAGAAGGCTCTGGCTCCATCAAGGTTCCCACTCATTAAGAAATCATTTTCCAGGACATTTTCTGGGAGTTTTTCCTGACATTTCAGTGCAGTAGCTGGTTACAAAGTCACATAATTTAATCACAGTGTTAATCACCCCATTTTTATTTCTCCTTTTTATTATGATGCAGTGTTTGTTATGAAGTATATGAGGTTCATTCGAGGTCATGGCTCAACCGTTCACTGTTAACTAGCCATTAAGGTCATCTGGCATCTGATATGTTTTCTTTAACTTGCAAATTAAACAACAAAAACAAAAACTAAAAACTGAATTGTACTTTCACAATGCATAGCTGCATAGGCCTACAGTTTTGTTCAGCCTACATTTATCCAGGTTAACCATATGTCCAGTCTTAAATGAAAGAACAGAGCAACATATTCCCTGTGCTGGTAACGTCACAGGGCTTGTTGCACAAAAATATAGGAGCGCAACCTGATCTCACCCCAGGTCGTGATGGCATCACGAAAAGTGATTTAATCAATTAGTTGTAACACATTTCGTGAGGGAATCATGAAATTATTTTGTGATGGTATCATGATATGTGGGGTGAGGCAAAGAGGGGGGGCACAGGGGTTATGGTTACAGTTAGAGTTATGGTTATGGGTGGGGATACAGTTAAAAATTGTGAACTTAACCTGAGTGTTTAGTGAGATTGGGCTGAGGAGAGTGGGTGAGTATCGTGGGCGGGCATTTATTCACAAAGTAGTAGCCTTTGGGGGGGGGGGGGGGGGGGGGGGGGGCGTCCGACGTGCTTCAAACACTCGTGAGCTGCAGAGTTCAGTGGCTGTAGCTTAGCATGGCGGATGAAGAGCTAATTTAGCCAGCGCCGTCTTTGCTGAAGGCAAATGTTTGGGAACATTTTGGATTTTATTATTTGCCTTCGTAAGAAGGAGCTTGACATGACTTATGCAGTGTGCAAAATCTGCAAAATGAAAGTCAAGTACTTCGGAAACACTTCAAATCTGCAAGCCCACATGCTACGCCATCACCTGGAGCTAAAAGAAGTGGAGCAGCGGTATCTGCCGACTACTGACCAACAATTCGCTAAACTGCCAGCCAACTCCGAACGAGCAAAGCAGATAAGTAAATTTACATCTTTAGAATCACTTGATTAACCTTGTAAAGCTGCATTTTCTTAAACATAAACCTTTTTTAAGTAATATAACTATTTCTCAGAGCTCTTTGAATCGAAAATCGATTCTAAATCGAATCGTCACCCCAAGAATCGGAATCGGATTGAATCGTGAGTTGTTGTATGATTCACATCCCTAATAAACATGGCACTGCAGTCTCGTTTAAACCCTACGTGATATCGCGGGATTGGACCACTTATGGAGACAGCCGCTCTGGTGTATCGTTTTATTTTTGGCTGCAATGGTAAATGGACTGCATTTATATAACACATCCATCTGCATCAGTCGCTCAAAGCGCTTTACAATTATGCCTCACATTCACCCATTCACACAAACACACTTATACACCGATGTCACGGTGCTGCCATGCAAGGCGCTCACTACACACCAGGAGCAATCACTGAAGCAGTCACGAAAAGTGCAGTATTTTTTGTTTCCCAGTGGAGAAGGGAAGACGAGGTGAATGGGAGACATTGTGTCGGTAAGTGTTAGCCTACACAGCTAACCACAGTAGCTACGTTCTCTCGTCTACACAACTGCCTCGACACCTTGTTTGAGCTCCGGGTCATAAACAAACCGCAACGCATGTCCACTTTCCACCGCATCATCACTTTTTATTTATATTTTCACTTTGTGAGTAATTTGCCCCAAATCTCAGAGAAAATGCTGTGTTTCTGTCCCCAAAAGTAGAAAAATTACGTCATACCCTTTAGAGCCCACCCTCAAACAAGACTGCGGTGCCCAATTGTGCTCATGCTTCCGAGCACGGTCGAGGCTCTAAGGAAACTCACTCTGCTGCTCCTTCAGCAGACCTGTCACACACTGCACAGTTTATCCCACCAACAGTCAGCTGAATTTCAAACTAAATACACACCAATGTGGCAATCTAAGGAGGGCTAAAATATAATTAAAATTTCTAGGACAATATCGATTACTTCCAGGATATTTGGTCATTTTTGTCAATTCCCAGTTCATTTCCATGACTGTAAAGTACTCTCTAAATTCCAGTTTTTTAGGATGTGTGGGAATCCTCTGCATGGACAGTTTCAATGTTTACGTCACAGAATGCAAACTAACCTTTTTCAGATGATTGATTATACATTTAGCCCCTTACCTTCCTATCTTAGCTGCTGGCTGGTGCAGCTGTTCTCTGAGACATGACAAGTTGATTGCTCATTCTGTAAGCCCCAGCCCCTCATTGGCCAGTTAGCTTCTGATTGCTCGCAGGAGTGTTTGTGTCCTAAACTAATAATGTGCTGATTAAATTACGAGTAATTTGTGTCCCAAGTTAAAAGATGAAAATGGATGAAAAAACTTCCAGTCTGTATTTGAAAAGTTTGTTGACATTGGAAATGCAGCTATTGCTACGTGATTAAGTACCCTGTAGTCGTATGTGGCCTCAGGATTCTCATCACAGGCAATGACCTCTGGAGCCATCCAATACGGAGTACCAATGAAGGTGTTCCTCCGACCGATCGTCTTGTCCAACTGAGCTGAGACTCCAAAGTCAACTGGAGGACAAATACACGCAGCAATGACATATAAACAGCAGTTACACATCTGTTAACAACTGACATCTTTACCTCATTGTGATTTTAAGTGTGTGTGCTGTATGGAGAGTGTTTTAAGCCTGCAAGTCCATCCAGTTCAGACAGCGAACTTAAGTAAAACTGTGACATGTACAGTACACATATCAAAAGCACCCTTGTTAAGACATCTCTACTCGCTGATTAATGAGGATAAATGCTTCTACTCCGTAATGCATACTTATTTATAACTTGAAACACCTCCCAGGAACAAGCTCAGATTATGTTCAGCAGGAAGTCTCACATCATCATTTCCTGTCCTCCCCCTGAAAGTGCAACTGTAAACTGCATGGACTGATGAGATTAGAGCTTCAATGCCAAACATCTGCTTCAGCTGCAGAAATCAAACACTTGGCGTGAGATGGTTGAATAAACTGTGGTGTAAATTTGCCCCTTGAGGAGTTTTCATGTGCATGTGTCAGTAAACCATACCCAGTTTGACTTCAGCATTCTCTGTGAGCAAAACGTTTTGTCCCTTAATGTCTCTGTGGATCACATGATGGGAGTGAAGATGTGAAAGACCCTAAAAGACACATACAGGTGATAATGAGCATTATCACAGTATCAAAAATGGGTTCCAATTTAGTACAACTCCAAATCAGAAAAAGTTAGCATAGAATGAAAAATGCAAAGTTAAAAAACAAAAACAAAACAACAACAATGATTCTTGCATTTAATTTGACTTCTATTTATTTTCAGACTGTATGAAACCAAGATATTTCATGTTTTTTCCTCGTCAACATTTCATTTGTTAATATACTTTCATTCCTGCATTTCAGGCGTGCAACACATTCAAAAATGCATTTGCCACTTTGTGAAGGTACCAATCCTTCATGCAGCACTTAAAAGACATTTGAGGATACCAAGCGATGAAAAGTTTCAGGTCCTATTTTGTCCCATTTCAAAAATCTGCACACATTCTGTAGTGGTAAAATTTCAGGACCGCAGGCAAGCAAGTCCAGTACCCGTGCCCCCACTTCCATAACCATGCCTTTGTAATGAGTACAGAATGTGGTTTTGCATCGTCTTACTGAAAAATGCATGGACATCCCTGGAAAAGACGTTATCTTGGAGACAGTATATGTTTCTCTAAAATGGCAGCCTTAATCCTGCCATCACAGAAGTCTAACTGAGCCACATGGGGTTTGTAGCCAGTGCATTCTTATAGTGGGACACAAAGTGTAATCCCATAGGATTTGTTTGCTTAAAAGAGTTTTTTTTTTTTTTCAGGTTTATTTGGGGCCAGTCTATGGAAAAATGGAGGGGGTTAAATTTTTCAACCTGGGGACCCACTGTGGGAGGCCTTCCTTGTCCCAGTCCCCCAAAAACTAAGTTTGCCCATATATGGGTCAATAGAGAACAGATTTACCTGATCTTAATGTAGTTTTAGGGATTTTCAATAATGTTGGGTCCATTTATGACACTTTCAGAGTGACCAGAAGTGGCCATCACTGATTTCTGGTCACTATCTACCTCCAAATGTGATGATTGATGCTTACATTATGACGCAAAGAAACAAAGTTCATATATTAGGGTCTTCTTCAGATAAGACTCATCCTTCTTGGCAGAAATTTAGGTCTTTTATCTAAGAGAGGACTTCATTTACATATATACTAAATCATAAAGGAGAATCTCTTTGTTGAAGAGTGTCTTGTCTGAGGGTGGCTAGCTCCTCAAGTTTCCAGAGAAGAGATGACTGGTGCAATTCACCTCACAACAAACCTGTTCTAAGATGAAACTAAAGGTGCAGTTATTATTTGCAAGTTCATGATATTGTTGATATTTCAATATTTCAGGTGTGGGCCATGGTTTGGAGAAGATGGAGAGGGTCTAGGTCCTGTACCTAGTCAGAAAAGGCAGCATAGCATCACAGCCACAAACAATCCTGTCTCAGCAGAGAGTGTGTATAATCTGAAAGGAGGGAGCCACTTCAAAAATCAGTCTGCTAAGCAGCCCCGCTATGGTAAAAGAACGAGTTTCATTAGGTGAAACTGAAATGGAGAAATCAGTGATTTTGATTACACTTCGTTCTCTCAGTTCCTGTCAAATTATTATGTCATTTTTGTATATGAAGCCTCTATTGATGCAAATTGTGTTGAGAAAAAGTCACTGACAGATCATCCTTTTTGAATGAATCTTCAGAGGTTGTGTTTGACTTTCTTTATCCTCTTTCTGAATTATTCATGCATGTACAAGAGAAACCTGCAATGAAAATGGATGCATTCTGATATCATTGTCTGATAACCGTTCCTGTTTTACTGTAGTGCCTGTTTGGTTGGAGGCTTGTCTGTTTGTGAACAGCCTGTAACCCACAATTTTTTATACATCATTATGAAATTTTTATAGAGGATTAGTATCCTGATAGGCAAGAACTGATTCAATTTTCAAGGTCATAGGTCAAAGATCAAAGTCAGGAAAAATGTTGGAAAATCTGAAGAATCCCTATCCTTTAACAGTGAACAGATTTTTAAAAATTCATAACTCAGTCAAAATAGATCGAAGTTCTTTCATATTTGAGAGTGTTATGTAGGATGGTTATTGGCTGACAAAGTTTGATTCGGTGTCGCTGCCGAACGGTGCCCCCTAGAAATAGGTCCGCCCTGCCTTCATTGCGCATGCGTCATTTCGGAGCATCAGCAGTGATTCACAGATAATCACTTCATTTCTGCTTAAAACTGCACTCCAATCATCATCTATCTCTGCGACAGATACCTGAAGCTTTTGTACAACAATCATTTCCACATAAATTCAGCATTATTTCACAATAAAAGACAGGAGCCAGATCAGATCGCCACAGCAGCATGTCTGAGTCTGACATGCTGCTGCTGCGCCTACGTCATTTCAGAGCGTCAGTAGCGCTTCACCAATTATTGCTGTGTTTCTGCTTAAAACTGACTTTCAACTGATTTTATAGGTTTTATTTTGTCATCTGATAATTAATAATCACATTATTCTCTTTGATCGCTTTGGGTGTAGAGAGTCAGATTCAGAGAGTCAGACTCAGACACATGCACAGTGAAGGGAGGGCGGACCAATTTTTAGAGGGGACCGTTCGGTCGGCGACACTGGCTTTGATCCAGATTATTGATTTTGTGGCCATTTGAATTTAATACTGAAAAGCCCATTTGATGTACATTTTGCATTACATCTTAATCAAAAGTGCCTCAATCACTCATTTGTGCCAATGAGGTGCAAACTGGCACTCTCAATAAACAGACTAAGCCATTTTGATCTATATTTTGTATTATATCTTAGCTTATGAAAAGACACTTCTAACAGGACTTTTACCGTGGAAATATTTTCCAAGGTAAAAATTTGTGTAATTGGAAACTAGTGTTCATGGAGGTTTGCGTCTAGGAGCGCGGCACTCTAGGTCTGATTTGGGGTTACGGTTGTATTCACATTTGTCACACTGCTCTTTTCTAAACTTTAAGTAAACCCTTGTATCTTGGGGCAGTGTGGCCGAGCAGCAAAGGCAGTCAGTGGCACAGCTCAGATGTGCATGTTTGGACTCTCGCTTCTTCAAAGGGGTTTAAATAAACAGAGGAAATGAGTCTCTCCAGACAATGACTTTGCCATGCTATAGTGTGTGTGTGTGTGTGTGTGTGTGTGTGTGTGTGTGAGAGAGAGAGTGAGAGAGAGAGATGTAATGATGAAACAATAAGGAGACATCATGGCTGAAAGCAGTAGAGAAAACACTGGAAACATTCCAGAAATGCTTGTCCAACAGTTTTACAAACTCAAAAGGCATTCAGTGGCATGTATACAGTACCTCTACCTACACCCCACGGTACCCTTTAAATTAAATTAACCCCCGAACCAAATGCCAAATGCCCTGTTCGTATAGGAATAGTTTATCAGGGGGCGGTGGAGTAATTCAGCTTTACAACACCACATCTGCAATATTTATGGTCAAATCACACAGATAAGAAATCTCAGTATAAATGACGCAGATGGGAGTGGCTACCCAATATATAGGCAACCAGTATCCCCACCCCATGCCAAAACCATTTTGTATATTTCTGTCAGCTTCACTGTTTATTTAATTTATTTATTGGACTGTTTATGGTATGTGCCAAGATGCGCGTTCTGTGTGTGCCAAAGCAGAGCAGGTGGTCCAAAGACCTCTTTACAAACACAAAACAAACATGTCCCACCTCACTCACTTTGTATTTAATGTGTCTCTTTATTTGTGTCTGCATGCTACAGACTATGCAGAACAAAAGCAGTAGTAGGTAGTAGCAGCTAGCTTACAGGAGCTGGGCTACTAGACCTGGGTTCATTTTGAGGTCACACTACCCACCTGTATCTTTGGACAAGACACCTGATCAGCGTTGTACCAGTCCACGTAGCTGTGAATACAACCTGGCCAGGACTGAGGAGGTAACTTGTGACTGACTGGTGTCCCGTCCAGGGGGAGTCACAGACTCTCATTTGCTTCACACGATGAATCAGACAATAAGCACTGGCACCAATGAGCCGCAGAGGATGAAAATGATTTACTTATCTTCTACAAAAGATATACAGCAACAGCGAGGGAACACAGAGTTGAGGCGCCGACATAAACATGATCTCATGTGTCTGTTTTTCGTGATACCGTCACAAAATGCATCACATTTTTGTGACACAGTCAAGTTTCAGTCACTATTTTTAACCCTAACGGCCCCCTGTGTCACCCCAAATTTCGTGATACCATCACATTGTGTTTTGTTAATAATTTACCCTTTTTGATTGCCAGTACACTTCAATTCAAACAACAAATGTTATTCCTCAATGCCACAATGTTGCGGTGTGCCTAATGTGACTCATTTCTGAGTCCAGTCATTGGTTGCCTTGGCTGCAGTTTAAAAAAAAATCATGGTGGCAGCAGCAGGGTTGGACTGTGGGCCTAAAACCTATGTCAGCACACCACGCAAATAAACACATGACACAGACCTTCATGCACCAGCAACACAGGGAAAAATACTCCAGGCCTCAGGTCACCCTAACCTGAACAGTTTCCATCTCTCCCTGCTCTGCCACTCATATGAGACATTGGTTACCCACAACAAGCAGCTGTAACAAAACAACTTATTTTCGTGTTCCTTTTAACAACAGGAACAAAGCTTGAGTGTATCACTGTGGACATTCATGTTGTTTTCAGAGTTCATCAAATGAACACAAGCTTATTGGAATTCAGAAGTTTCCAACTTGGGTTTTCTGACTTTACCATTGTCTTGAATGCAGCAAGAAGTGGCCCATGATGCTGGTGGGTTTATACACTGAACAAAAACACAAATGCAACACATTTGTTTTTGCTCCCATTTTTCATGAGCTGAACTCAAAGATCTAAAACATTTTCTATATACACAAAAGACAGCATGATTATTGCACAGGTGTGCCTTAGTCTGCCCACCATAATAAGGCAACTCTGAAATGTGCAGTTTTGCTCTATTGGGGGAGTTGGGGGGGTGTCAGAAAACCAGTCACTGTCTGGTGTGAGCACCATTTGCATCATGCAGTGCAATGCATCTACTTAGCATGGAGTTGATCAGCAGTCAGACGCCATCGAATGCGATCATTTGCCAACTCAAATCGGTTATGACAATGAATCGCAGTCAGGTCAAGACCCCAATGAAGATGACGAGCATGCATTGAGCTTCCCTGAAACAGTTTCTGAGAGTTTGTGCAGAAATTCTTTGGTTCTGCAAACCGATTGTTGCACCAGCTGTCTGGGTGGTTGGTCTCTTAGTGGATCTTAGTGGTGAACATGCTGGATGTGGAGGTCCTGGGCTGGTGTGGTTACACGTGGTCTGCAGTTGTGAGGCTGGTTGCATGTAATGTTAAATTCTCTGAAACGCCTTTGGAGACAGCTTATGGTAGAGAAATGAACATTCAATTTATGGGTAAGAGCTCTGGTTGGACATTCCTGCAGTCAGCATGCCAAATGCACGCTCCCTCAAAATTTGTGACATCTGTGGCATTGTGCTGTGTGGTAAAACTGCACATTTCGGAGTGGCCTTATATTGTGGCCAGCCTAAGGCACACCTGTGCAATAATCATGCTGTCTAATCAGCATCTTGACATGCCACACCTGTGAGGTGGGATGGATTATCTCGGCAAAGGAGAAGTGCTCACTAACAGATTTAGACAGATTTGTGAACAATATTTGAGAGAAATAGGTCTTTTTTATATACAGAAAATGTTTTGGATCTCTGAGTTCAGCTCATGAAAAATAGGAGCAAAAACAAAAGTGTTGCATTTATATTTTTGTTCAGTGTAGTATGGGTCGGCATTCTACTAACAATGAACACGGGTGCATTTTACTAATGGCAATTTGAGTGCACAGAGACACCGTGATGAGAGCTTGTGGACCAACGTTATGCCATTCATCCTCCATCGTCGCCCCATGTTGCAACATGCATTAGCATGTTGCAACATGGGGCAAAAATACGCCTTTTGTCTTCATAGAAGTGTTTGTTCTTCAACGCATGGAAAACAGAAGTAAAAACAAAAATGCTGCATTTACTTTTATGTTGAGTGTTGAAATCAAACACTAATGGTTTATGGTTTCATGTACTGTATGGATGCATGATGATACAGCTTTTCAAGCTAATAGGCTAGTACAATTATTTCAGATCTTACAACTCCTACATAATAGTACTCTTTTATAGTGTGCACATGTTGTTGTACACACGTGTGTGTGTGTGTGTGTGTGTGTGTGTGTGTTACACTGACCATACCCTAAGGACTTCTCTGCAAATGTACGCGATCCAGTCTTCTTTCAAACAGTTTCCCTTGGTCTTCTTCAACAAGTCCGTCACAGAGCCTGCTCCACAATACTCCATCACCAACTAGATCAACATGCAATGAGATGTGTTCAGACACAAATTAGCACAACTTCAAATAACTGGAAATGAAATGTATCATGTGATAGAAATGCACAATGATTTTGTCAAAGTTGAACACTGGAATCATAGCAGAAAACTCATTACCACCGCCAAGTAAATACAGCAGAAAATATTTGATAATCAGCTATTTTGAAAATCAATCTGCATTTAAAGTTATCGATCAAGTAGCTATGCCAAATTTTGTGAATTCTGAAATGTGAGGATTTATCTCATTTCTGTTTTAAATGGGACAAACTGGTTTTGATTGGTTACACCAAGAATATAGCATCAAGTGCTTTTCAGATACCTTAAATATTTTAAACCAGACTTTATTTGGTAATTTATTGTCAATTGAATTTCAGTGTGCCTAATTCAACATGAAAAAAAATGTGTTTGCCTGTCAAAGACTAACAAAATCTTTTTGGTTGTTGGTCACATCAAACAATGTCCCATCAGGCACACAACTGTAAATATAATTACCTATTAATTTACTCAATATTTAACAATAACAAAAATGTAAATAATCAACAATGAAAACAATACACAATTGTGGCTAGGCAAGGAATGCATTTTGCCTCTTGGGATGTTTAACAGGATAATGTGAAATTTTTTTATGTGGCTTTGAAATTAAGGTTGTATCATAAAAACACATTCAATATTAGCAATGAAGCATGTGCATGTAACAGTTAATTATTTATGTTCACATGGAAAAGGGTATGGTTATGAGAAGACAAGTGTCATACAATTTTGTATAACCACAATAGCTCAAATGAAATAAATAAAAAATACAAACCCATAGCTGGTGGTCCTGTCCAGCAGGACCTTTCTTAATAAAAGCTCCATAATAAGTAGCAATGTTTCTATGATGAGAATAACTCTTCAACATGTTGATCTCCAGCTTTATCTCCTCCTCTTCTTCCTGAAACATAATAGAAAAAAAATTCCAAATGACTATTTGTGTGCTGAACATGGAAGTCATTATAGTGACTTGCATAAAATCATACTGAGGAATAAACTTATGACTTTTTCAATGAAAAAGACACCTTAAGTACAAATCAGCATCAAACATGACATTTTGAGAATGCACCATGACATGGATATGAGTTATATCATCAACAACGTGAGGCCCCCGACAGCCTAGACAGCCTATTTATGGAGGGGGCAGAAACATTTTATTTCCTTTAACAGTTGAGTTGTGGTCTGAAAACTTGTCCTTACAAAATAATACCACTAAAATAATGAAAAATAACATTAAATATCTATTAATTTGGAACTCAATAATCATCTTGGCACATCAAGAGTACTCCAAGCAGCACTGCAGCACTGAGGCTGTGATTATCACACCACTGCTTTTTTTTTTCCTGTTGTGCTGTACACACGAGTAAAAAACAAAAAACAAAAACAAAAACTGTGAAATAATATTGGAAATATTGTTAAAGTGTGATTCTCTTGTGTGAACCAGCTGACTTTTGCACTGTATGCTCATTTAATTAAGCCTGAATGAAACAACCACAGATTTGTTAAACATAAAGGTTTAAAAATATTTGATTCATGAAGTTTTTATCCAGATTGTAACTCTGAAGGAGTAAGTGTGAAACTGAATGTACTCCAATTTAAAATCTTGCTCAATCAGATACTAATTAGGGGTCATATGGTGCAAATCCAGTTTTTATATCATGTTTCTCATTCACTCAAGGTGCTCTGGATATTGTGGATTACACATCAATTAAATATTTCACTGTACTTCTTCATAGCTGTCTAATACTCTGTAAACGCCTGGCCAGTGTCTTGATGCTGTTATTTGTGTGTTTTTTGCGTTTCATGATACAGCTTGGCTCACAGCTGCCTTGTGACCACATTTTCTGTTGGAACAGTAGAACTGGTAATTTTACTTTTCCTGCAGCATATATAATTAAATTCGATATGTTCTGGGGTTTTTGTTAAATAAATACTGTTGAGAATGCATAATACTCTCCCATGTATGCCAACTGACAATGTGCTTACTATATTATTAAAATATTTTTTATTTACCTAAAGGCAGTGTTTCCATCAGAATTTTTGTCAGGTCAGTGGTACTCAGTGAAAACTCAAAAAGTTAGGTACATAGAGTGGAGAAACACCACGTACACTTACGCAGCGGAAGATATACTTTTTCTTTATTTCTTAATCTCATTGTTGTGTGGGGTCAAAAAAGTGCAGCATCGCAACAGGTTGAGTAGTTTATGGGTTCAGTTTCTTGCTCAAGGATTCATCAACAAGTCAAGTAAAGAAAACATGGAATGATGCTGCTCTTCACCGAATCTGCAACATCTTGGAAACACCTTGAGTCCTACATGGCAACCACTCAGGCAACAAACCAGTCCATCCCCACCTTTCAAAAATAACCACCTATCTGCCACAGTCAGGTGAAATGTAGGAATCCCCTTGGCCTAGGCCAAGGAGTATATGCCAACACTCATCCAGAATCATGGATAGAGGCCAGACCCTTCAGATACTGTACAGCTACTCTACTGTTTGACCTGTAGTGGCAGCTTAAAACATATGACGAATTATTTAAAATTCTGTTGTCAACAATCAGTTGGGTTATTCAGTCGCTTAATGATCATCACTTCTTGTTTGAATGAATGCTGACACACCAGTTCCATCACTTTCTGAAAAATGGTGCAGGCATAAATTTTACAAACTTATGTGAAACCTCAATTTCTTTTACACATTTTTTACTGTAATATTGGCCAAACAACATTTAAATATCATTTCATTTTATGTGCATTTCATATACTGTCCCATTTGCAAATTCTTTTAGCTCTTGTCTCTTTTACTCAAGACACCACAATAGATATAGTCTGGATCAGCATGTTGATTTGGGCCATGTTTTACATCTGATGACTTCCTCTGCAAATTTATTAAGAAAGAAAAAAACAAACAAACAAACAAACTAAGAAATCACATGTACGTATGTATTCACACCCTTTGCCATGAAGCTCAAAACTGAGCTCAGGTGCATCATCCTTGACATGTTTCTACGGCTTAACTGAAGTCCACCTGGGGTAAATTCAGTTGACTGGACATGATTTGGAAAGACACACACCTGTCTACAACCCCTGGCAAAAATTATGGAATCACCGGCCTCAGAGGATGTTCATTCAGTTGTTTAATTTTGTAGAAAAAAAGCAGATCACAGACATGACACAAAACTAAAGTCATTTCAAATGGCAACTTTCTGGCTTTAAGAAACACTATAAGAAATCAAGAAAAAAAGATTGTGGCAGTCAGTAACGGTTACTTTTTTAGACCAAGCAGAGGAAAAAAATATGGAATCACTCAATTCTGAGGAAAAAATTATGGAATCACCCTGTAAATTTTCATCCCCCAAATTAACACCTGCATCAAATCAGATCTGCTCATTGACATTGACCCTATGCCATGACATTGACCCTATGTGTCTTTTTGCAAGGAATGTTTTTGCAGTTTTTGCTCTATGGCAAGATGCATTATCATCTTGAAAAATGATTTCATCATCCCCAAACATCCTTTCAATTGTCCAAAATATCAACATAAACTTGTGCATTTATTGATGATGTAATGACAGCCATCTCCCCAGTGCCTTTACCTGACATGCAACCCCATATCATCAATGACTGCGGAAATTTACATGTTCTCTTCAGGCAGTCATCTTTATAAATCTCATTGGAAAGGCACCAAACAAAAGTTCCAGCATCATCACCTTGCCCAATGCAGATTCGAGATTCATCACTGAATATGACTTTCATCCAGTCATCCACAGTCCACAATTGCTTTTCCTTAGCCCATTGTAACCTTGTTTTTTCTGTTTAGGTGTTAATGATGCCTTTCGTTTAGCTTTTCTGTATGTAAATCCCATTTCCTTTAGGCGGTTTCTTACAGTTCGGTCACAGACGTTGACTCCAGTTTCCTCCCATTCGTTCCTCATTTGTTTTGTTGTACATTTTTCGATTTTTGAGACATATTGCTTTAAGTTTTCTGTCTTGACGCTTTGATGTCTTCCTTGGTCTACCAGTATGTTTGCCTTTAACAACCTTCCCATGTTGTTTGTATTTGGTCCAGAGTTTAGACACAGCTGACTGTGAACAACCAACATCTTTTGCAACATTGCGTGATGATTTACTCTCTTTGAAGAGTTTGATAATCCTCTTCTTTGTTTCAATTGACATCTCTCGTGTTGGAGCCATGATTCATGTCAGTCCACTTGGTGCAACAGCTCTCCAAGGTGTGTTCACTCCTTTTTAGATGCAGACTAACGAGCAGATCTGATATGATGCAGGAGTTAGTTTTGGGGATGAAAATTTACAGGGTGATTCCATAATTTTTTCCTCAGAATTGAGTGATTCCATATTTTTTTCCTCTGCTTGGTCTAAAAAAGTAACCATTACTGACTGCCACAATCTTTTTTTCTTGATTTCTTATAGTGTTTCTTAAAGCCAGAAAGTTGCCATTTGAAATGACTTTAGTTTTGTGTCATGTCTGTGATCTGCTTTTTTTCTACAAAATTAAACAACTGAATGAACATCCTCCGAGGCCGGTGATTCCATAATTTTTGCCAGGGGTTGTACATATACGGTCCCACAGTTGACAGTGCATGTCAGAGCACAAACCAAGCACGAAGTCAAAGAAGATCCCAATGAGCACAGTGACCATCATCTGTAAATGGAAGAAGTTTGGATTCACCAGGACTCTTCCACTGAAACTGAGCAATCAGGGGAGAAGGGCCATACTCAGGGAGGAGTCCAAGAACCTGATGGTCACCCTGTTAGAGCTCCAGCATTCCTCTGTGAAGAGAGGAGAACCTTCCTGAAGGACATCAATCTCTGCAAAAATCCACCAATCAGGCCAGTATAGTGGAGTGGCCAGACGAAAGCCACTCCTCAGTAAAAAGACTGAACTCTTTGGTATCTTTGGAGTTTGTCAAAAGACACCTGAAGGACTCTCAGACCATGAGAAACAAAATTCACTAGTCTGAGGAGACAAAGATTGAACTCCATGGCGTGAATACCAGGTGTCATTTTTGGAGGAAACCAGGCACCATCCTTACAGTGAAGCATGGTGGTGGCAGCATCATGCTGTGGGGATGTATTTCAGTGGGAGGAACTGGGAGACTAGTCAGGATTGAGGGAATGATGAATACAGAAATGTACAGAGACATCCTGGATGAAAACCTGCTCCAGAGCACTCTTGACCTCAGACTGGGGCAGCAGTTCATCTTTCAGCAGGACAATGACCCTAAGCACACAGGCAAGATATCAAAGGAGTGACTTCAGGACAACTCTGTGAATGTTCTTGAGTGGCCCAGCCAGAGCCCAGACCTGAATCTAACTGAACATCTCTGGAGAGATCTGAAAATGGCTGTGCACCGACACTCCCCATCCAACCTGATGGAGCTTGAGAGGTGATGCAAAGAGGAACTGTCAACTACCCAGAGATAGGTGCGCCAAGGTTGTGGCATCATAGTCAAGAAGACTTGAGGCTGTAATTGCTGCCAAAGGTGCATCAACAAAGAGTTGAGCAAAGGGTGTGAATACCTATGTACTTGTGATTTCTTAGCTTTTTATTTTTCATAAATTTGCAAAAACAAAAGAACAAAAAAACAAAAAACTTTCATGTTGTCATTGTGGGATGTTAATTTCATCAATTTTGGAATAAGGATGTAACATAAAATATGGGAAAAGTGAAGCACTGAATATTTTCGGGATGCACTGTCAGGGCGGTCAAAGTATTGAGATGCAAAGAGAGAAAGGATGGAGTTTTTCTTGTGTAAATTCAGGGAACAGAATGCATCTCAAATACAGTGAAGTTACAAACCTGGAATGGAATGAAGACAGAGAGAACAGAAGATAAAAGGAGAAGGTGAAGAAAACTGAAGGTAGGGAAATGGACAATGTGGTGAACCAGGGGCTGGTGTCGCAGACTGAACAGTCCGCCCCTAAAAATTGGTCCACCCTGCTTCCACTGTGCATGCGTCATTTCAGAGCTCAGCAGCTTGTCTGAGACAGAGTCTCTTCACCCAAAGTGATCAAATGGATTAATGGGATTATTAACCACCTCTTAAATCATTCTAAAGTCAGTTTTAAGCAGACACAAGGAGATACTCTGTGACACTTTGAATTGACGGACGTGCAGTGAATGCATCAGCTAGCAGCTCCTGTAGCTGCTGTGCTCTGATCGCATTATGATGAAATAATGCTTAATTTATGTGGAAATGGTTGTGCAAAAGCTTCAGATATCTGTCACTGAGATGATGATGTCAGTTTGAAGCAGAAATGATGTGATAATCGCTGAACCGTGGCTAATGACGCATGTGCAGTGAAGGCAGGGCGGAACAATTTTTTGGGGGAGCCGTTCGGTCTGCGACACAGGTGTTACTCAGAAAAGAGGAAAAACAAAAAGCTTATTCCACGCAGTGACCAATGTTAACTCTAATCAGGACAAGAGAAGAGAAAATGATAAGTCAAAATCTGAATTTTCACCTCCACAAAGACTCCCGTGGTGCTGTGTGTGTGAGAGTGTCTAGGAAGATAACAGTCGAGCACTTCCTGTTAAAGAGTATTTCTGTAACACAAAAGCCTCAGAGTCTCATCATCAGCCGCTCTGCTTATTTTTGTGACAAAATCAGAAGCTGAATAGAAACATTTTAAGATTAACTGGGTAATCTGTTGTTCTCTGTCCCAAGAAAGAAGCTGCTCAGAAACCACTTAATCAGTTTTACATTTAATCATTTTAATTAAAGTGGAATAAATTGGTTAACATATTTCATCTGTCTTAACATGATAGGTTTTAACCAGATCACATAAAATCCTCTGTGGTTAAACACCGCTTTTCCATGCTGCGGTAAGTCTGCGTCACATACTGCTGTTATTAGTCCAGAAATAACTCTGTTCAGCAGCACTGTTGGTCTGTATAATGTAGACAATATCTGCTAAACTCAGCACACTTTAGCTATGCAACTCCTCTTATAGATATGAGACCACATGACTGAACATTCATGGAAAAACTAAAACAACAAAAGGTGGCAGCCAGTGGGCACTTGGTTTCAGTGCGAACGGTTCCCAGTTCAAACCCCAGCCCTGCCAAATTTCTCCATGGAATGTGGAGCTGCGTCAGGAAAGGCATCCGGTGTAAAACTTGTGCCAATTCATCTTGCAGATTTGCTGTGGCGACTGAGTGCAAACAAGAGAGCATAGTTTTTAAACCAGGTTCATGAAATGTGAACAAAGAGGCGTAATATCATTTATGGCGCAGAAGAGGTGTGCGAGACTGCAGCTTTTGCTTCAATACTTGATACGAGAAATATGTTTTCATATCTCAAAACCTGATGTGATTGGCAAAAACTAACACCAGATTCAGATTCAGCGCCCCAAATTACCAAAAATTCGTTGAAAACTCCATGCAGGAAAAACCGTATTGACCAATGTTATAGTTTCTTTTGCCAAAATTATCTAGTATTGTAGCTGTAAAATCTAAAAGTGAACACATTTTTAATAAGATGATTTTATTAACATTGATGAACAATTATTTCTGGGACAAAGCAAAAGAATTGAAGAAAGCCTATTACAAAATTTCATCTTAACAGACAGACACGAAAAAGCTGATTTTTCTGTTATCCTTTCGTGTCTGTGTCAAAGTGGAGGAGAAAAGAAGGACACTGCAAAAATTAGAGGAGTAGTTAAGACTT